>NW_028294626.1:0-79354 GCF_964341445.2 Mesoplodon mirus
CCACTCATTTTGCTGCTACTGGTCTTACGACATTGATTTCGTGGCTGAGGGATATTCCATCGTACGTAAGTTCCACAATGTTTGGAACCATTTTTATATTTCCTGGGATATTTCAGGTGTACCCAGGTTGAGGTTCTTGTAAGCAGTGCAGCCCTCAATTTGGGGGTGGCTCTGTCTTATGGATTTTCAGTTTTCCCAAGGTATATTCCCTAGACTGGAAGTGCCCTTGGCTCTGTAGCTCTGTTGTTTACTTGTTTTAGGGAACACAATGCACTCCTCCAGTGAGGCGGTTGGCAACTTACATCCCGCCCATCAGCATAACAAGGCTCCCTGTTCTCCAGGGCCTGTCTTGCCTTTCTGGTTTTTACACATTTTGTGGATGTCCCTTTTGACCGGTGGGAAGTGATACTTCTTTGTAGTGCAGATTTGCATTGCCCGCTTGCTTGCTTGGCCAAAAAGGGCGTATGCGTTTTCTCCTGAATATATTCAGGAGAAAACGCATACGCCCTTTTTGGCCAAGTGCATCATTGTCGAAGTTGTGCCCCTCTTCCTGTGCTTTACAGGCGATTCTAACGTACCTCTTGAAATCTGTTTCCTGCTATTCTGCCTCGCATTCAAGTCCGCCTCGTTGCCTTCCCTCAACAGATTTTTGGACGATAGTTGGCCTTGATTACTCTGCCAGTTTGTGAATTGCTGTGCCCCTGAGCTCCATTTTTCAACTCGTTTTTTGTGAGCTGAACGCAAGTCCAAACATTTGGTTCAGGACCTATACTGGTTCCCGGTGGGTGGCTGAGACTTTGGTGAATTCTTCTTCCTGCCGGGAAATTAGAGTGACATGTGCCCATCCAAATGCCTAACAGCTACTCTCTCATTGGTTCTCCCTCTTCCCTTTCCTCCTCTGCCAAATGGGCAACCTGTGTGAACCAGGAGCTTAAAGGGGCTGTCTCTCCAAGTTGGGAGATTGAAAGTAAAGCTGTTGGAAAGGCAAACCGGAGCACCAGGAGAGGGACTCTTCGTTGAGTTTTAGAAACCTTTCGTATTCACAGTGTGTCCATTCTCTAGGTTTCCCGTACATGTTATAGCTGTAGTAATATTCCCTTCAACCTGGAGAGGTGGGACCCATGGAATGGTTGCCATGCATTATTGCTTTAAAGGGTCTGCATTTGCTCACCCAATCTCACCAATCCTCTCAGTCCCAAGTGTCCAGCCTCATGCCACATCCAGCTGTCATCGTAGATAGGGTCATTCCAGGTTGCATCAGAGACCCTGAAGGAATTGTAAAGAATTTCCCTGTTTCTTTGTTCTGTTTTTGAAATTCCTTTTTAGAGTGGGTTTGAGCTGATTCTCGCTGCCATGTTTATGCCAGTCTAGACACACTTGATTCCCTTACGGAGACATATCAATACATAGGTTTTAAGATTCTTACTAGTCAGATCTATTCCTCTGCGGGAAATATGGGGTTTTGAGTCCCTTTCACTGAGGAAGGTGTAGGTCTTGTCTATTCCATAGTTGGTTTTTGGAACAGTACCTGTGCTTATATCAAACTCTGGTTTGATGCATCACCCCACCTCTCCTTCCCCCTTAAGCAGGCATAAGAGTGTTTTCTAAATGTGAGACTCTGTTCTCTTTGCTAACTCAGTTCATGTGTAGCCATGTTTACAGGATCTTCCTAAGTGATATCTTATGATAAGTTTCTTTTCCTGTGTGACTTCTTTCCCTTAGAATCATCGTACCTGAATCCACTCATTTTGCTGCTACTGGTCTTACGACATTGATTTCGTGGCTGAGGGATATTCCATCGTACGTAAGTTCCACAATGTTTGGAACCATTTTTATATTTCCTGGGATATTTCAGGTGTACCCAGGTTGAGGTTCTTGTAAGCAGTGCAGCCCTCAATTTGGGGGTGGCTCTGTCTTATGGATTTTCAGTTTTCCCAAGGTATATTCCCTAGACTGGAAGTGCCCTTGGCTCTGTAGCTCTGTTGTTTACTTGTTTTAGGGAACACAATGCACTCCTCCAGTGAGGCGGTTGGCAACTTACATCCCGCCCATCAGCATAACAAGGCTCCCTGTTCTCCAGGGCCTGTCTTGCCTTTCTGGTTTTTACACATTTTGTGGATGTCCCTTTTGACCGGTGGGAAGTGATACTTCTTTGTAGTGCAGATTTGCATTGCCCGCTTGCTTGCTTGGCCAAAAAGGGCGTATGCGTTTTCTCCTGAATATATTCAGGAGAAAACGCATACGCCCTTTTTGGCCAAGTGCATCATTGTCGAAGTTGTGCCCCTCTTCCTGTGCTTTACAGGCGATTCTAACGTACCTCTTGAAATCTGTTTCCTGCTATTCTGCCTCGCATTCAAGTCCGCCTCGTTGCCTTCCCTCAACAGATTTTTGGACGATAGTTGGCCTTGATTACTCTGCCAGTTTGTGAATTGCTGTGCCCCTGAGCTCCATTTTTCAACTCGTTTTTTGTGAGCTGAACGCAAGTCCAAACATTTGGTTCAGGACCTATACTGGTTCCCGGTGGGTGGCTGAGACTTTGGTGAATTCTTCTTCCTGCCGGGAAATTAGAGTGACATGTGCCCATCCAAATGCCTAACAGCTACTCTCTCATTGGTTCTCCCTCTTCCCTTTCCTCCTCTGCCAAATGGGCAACCTGTGTGAACCAGGAGCTTAAAGGGGCTGTCTCTCCAAGTTGGGAGATTGATAGTAAAGCTGTTGGAAAGTCAAACTGGAGCACCAGGAGAGGGACTCTTCGTTGAGTTTTAGAAACCTTTCGTATTCACAGTGTGTCCATTCTCTAGGTTTCCCGTACATGTTATAGCTGTAGTAATATTCCCTTCAACCTGGAGAGGTGGGACCCATGGAATGGTTGCCATGCATTATTGCTTTAAAGGGTCTGCATTTGCTCACCCAATCTCACCAATCCTCTCAGTCCCAAGTGTCCAGCCTCATGCCACATCCAGCTGTCATCGTAGATAGGGTCATTCCAGGTTGCATCAGAGACCCTGAAGGAATTGTAAAGAATTTCCCTGTTTCTTTGTTCTGTTTTTGAAATTCCTTTTTAGAGTGGGTTTGAGCTGATTCTCGCTGCCATGTTTATGCCAGTCTAGACACACTTGATTCCCTTACGGAGACATATCAATACATAGGTTTTAAGATTCTTACTAGTCAGATCTATTCCTCTGCGGGAAATATGGGGTTTTGAGTCCCTTTCACTGAGGAAGGTGTAGGTCTTGTCTATTCCATAGTTGGTTTTTGGAACAGTACCTGTGCTTATATCAAACTCTGGTTTGATGCATCACCCCACCTCTCCTTCCCCCTTAAGCAGGCATAAGAGTGTTTTCTAAATGTGAGACTCTGTTCTCTTTGCTAACTCAGTTCATGTGTAGCCATGTTTACAGGATCTTCCTAAGTGATATCTTATGATAAGTTTCTTTTCCTGTGTGACTTCTTTCCCTTAGAATCATCGTACCTGAATCCACTCATTTTGCTGCTACTGGTCTTACGACATTGATTTCGTGGCTGAGGGATATTCCATCGTACGTAAGTTCCACAATGTTTGGAACCATTTTTATATTTCCTGGGATATTTCAGGTGTACCCAGGTTGAGGTTCTTGTAAGCAGTGCAGCCCTCAATTTGGGGGTGGCTCTGTCTTATGGATTTTCAGTTTTCCCAAGGTATATTCCCTAGACTGGAAGTGCCCTTGGCTCTGTAGCTCTGTTGTTTACTTGTTTTAGGGAACACAATGCACTCCTCCAGTGAGGCGGTTGGCAACTTACATCCCGCCCATCAGCATAACAAGGCTCCCTGTTCTCCAGGGCCTGTCTTGCCTTTCTGGTTTTTACACATTTTGTGGATGTCCCTTTTGACCGGTGGGAAGTGATACTTCTTTGTAGTGCAGATTTGCATTGCCCGCTTGCTTGCTTGGCCAAAAAGGGCGTATGCGTTTTCTCCTGAATATATTCAGGAGAAAACGCATACGCCCTTTTTGGCCAAGTGCATCATTGTCGAAGTTGTGCCCCTCTTCCTGTGCTTTACAGGCGATTCTAACGTACCTCTTGAAATCTGTTTCCTGCTATTCTGCCTCGCATTCAAGTCCGCCTCGTTGCCTTCCCTCAACAGATTTTTGGACGATAGTTGGCCTTGATTACTCTGCCAGTTTGTGAATTGCTGTGCCCCTGAGCTCCATTTTTCAACTCGTTTTTTGTGAGCTGAACGCAAGTCCAAACATTTGGTTCAGGACCTATACTGGTTCCCGGTGGGTGGCTGAGACTTTGGTGAATTCTTCTTCCTGCCGGGAAATTAGAGTGACATGTGCCCATCCAAATGCCTAACAGCTACTCTCTCATTGGTTCTCCCTCTTCCCTTTCCTCCTCTGCCAAATGGGCAACCTGTGTGAACCAGGAGCTTAAAGGGGCTGTCTCTCCAAGTTGGGAGATTGATAGTAAAGCTGTTGGAAAGTCAAACCGGAGCACCAGGAGAGGGACTCTTCGTTGAGTTTTAGAAACCTTTCGTATTCACAGTGTGTCCATTCTCTAGGTTTCCCGTACATGTTATAGCTGTAGTAATATTCCCTTCAACCTGGAGAGGTGGGACCCATGGAATGGTTGCCATGCATTATTGCTTTAAAGGGTCTGCATTTGCTCACCCAATCTCACCAATCCTCTCAGTCCCAAGTGTCCAGCCTCATGCCACATCCAGCTGTCATCGTAGATAGGGTCATTCCAGGTTGCATCAGAGACCCTGAAGGAATTGTAAAGAATTTCCCTGTTTCTTTGTTCTGTTTTTGAAATTCCTTTTTAGAGTGGGTTTGAGCTGATTCTCGCTGCCATGTTTATGCCAGTCTAGACACACTTGATTCCCTTACGGAGACATATCAATACATAGGTTTTAAGATTCTTACTAGTCAGATCTATTCCTCTGCGGGAAATATGGGGTTTTGAGTCCCTTTCACTGAGGAAGGTGTAGGTCTTGTCTATTCCATAGTTGGTTTTTGGAACAGTACCTGTGCTTATATCAAACTCTGGTTTGATGCATCACCCCACCTCTCCTTCCCCCTTAAGCAGGCATAAGAGTGTTTTCTAAATGTGAGACTCTGTTCTCTTTGCTAACTCAGTTCATGTGTAGCCATGTTTACAGGATCTTCCTAAGTGATATCTTATGATAAGTTTCTTTTCCTGTGTGACTTCTTTCCCTTAGAATCATCGTACCTGAATCCACTCATTTTGCTGCTACTGGTCTTACGACATTGATTTCGTGGCTGAGGGATATTCCATCGTACGTAAGTTCCACAATGTTTGGAACCATTTTTATATTTCCTGGGATATTTCAGGTGTACCCAGGTTGAGGTTCTTGTAAGCAGTGCAGCCCTCAATTTGGGGGTGGCTCTGTCTTATGGATTTTCAGTTTTCCCAAGGTATATTCCCTAGACTGGAAGTGCCCTTGGCTCTGTAGCTCTGTTGTTTACTTGTTTTAGGGAACACAATGCACTCCTCCAGTGAGGCGGTTGGCAACTTACATCCCGCCCATCAGCATAACAAGGCTCCCTGTTCTCCAGGGCCTGTCTTGCCTTTCTGGTTTTTACACATTTTGTGGATGTCCCTTTTGACCGGTGGGAAGTGATACTTCTTTGTAGTGCAGATTTGCATTGCCCGCTTGCTTGCTTGGCCAAAAAGGGCGTATGCGTTTTCTCCTGAATATATTCAGGAGAAAACGCATACGCCCTTTTTGGCCAAGTGCATCATTGTCGAAGTTGTGCCCCTCTTCCTGTGCTTTACAGGCGATTCTAACGTACCTCTTGAAATCTGTTTCCTGCTATTCTGCCTCGCATTCAAGTCCGCCTCGTTGCCTTCCCTCAACAGATTTTTGGACGATAGTTGGCCTTGATTACTCTGCCAGTTTGTGAATTGCTGTGCCCCTGAGCTCCATTTTTCAACTCGTTTTTTGTGAGCTGAACGCAAGTCCAAACATTTGGTTCAGGACCTATACTGGTTCCCGGTGGGTGGCTGAGACTTTGGTGAATTCTTCTTCCTGCCGGGAAATTAGAGTGACATGTGCCCATCCAAATGCCTAACAGCTACTCTCTCATTGGTTCTCCCTCTTCCCTTTCCTCCTCTGCCAAATGGGCAACCTGTGTGAACCAGGAGCTTAAAGGGGCTGTCTCTCCAAGTTGGGAGATTGAAAGTAAAGCTGTTGGAAAGGCAAACCGGAGCACCAGGAGAGGGACTCTTCGTTGAGTTTTAGAAACCTTTCGTATTCACAGTGTGTCCATTCTCTAGGTTTCCCGTACATGTTATAGCTGTAGTAATATTCCCTTCAACCTGGAGAGGTGGGACCCATGGAATGGTTGCCATGCATTATTGCTTTAAAGGGTCTGCATTTGCTCACCCAATCTCACCAATCCTCTCAGTCCCAAGTGTCCAGCCTCATGCCACATCCAGCTGTCATCGTAGATAGGGTCATTCCAGGTTGCATCAGAGACCCTGAAGGAATTGTAAAGAATTTCCCTGTTTCTTTGTTCTGTTTTTGAAATTCCTTTTTAGAGTGGGTTTGAGCTGATTCTCGCTGCCATGTTTATGCCAGTCTAGACACACTTGATTCCCTTACGGAGACATATCAATACATAGGTTTTAAGATTCTTACTAGTCAGATCTATTCCTCTGCGGGAAATATGGGGTTTTGAGTCCCTTTCACTGAGGAAGGTGTAGGTCTTGTCTATTCCATAGTTGGTTTTTGGAACAGTACCTGTGCTTATATCAAACTCTGGTTTGATGCATCACCCCACCTCTCCTTCCCCCTTAAGCAGGCATAAGAGTGTTTTCTAAATGTGAGACTCTGTTCTCTTTGCTAACTCAGTTCATGTGTAGCCATGTTTACAGGATCTTCCTAAGTGATATCTTATGATAAGTTTCTTTTCCTGTGTGACTTCTTTCCCTTAGAATCATCGTACCTGAATCCACTCATTTTGCTGCTACTGGTCTTACGACATTGATTTCGTGGCTGAGGGATATTCCATCGTACGTAAGTTCCACAATGTTTGGAACCATTTTTATATTTCCTGGGATATTTCAGGTGTACCCAGGTTGAGGTTCTTGTAAGCAGTGCAGCCCTCAATTTGGGGGTGGCTCTGTCTTATGGATTTTCAGTTTTCCCAAGGTATATTCCCTAGACTGGAAGTGCCCTTGGCTCTGTAGCTCTGTTGTTTACTTGTTTTAGGGAACACAATGCACTCCTCCAGTGAGGCGGTTGGCAACTTACATCCCGCCCATCAGCATAACAAGGCTCCCTGTTCTCCAGGGCCTGTCTTGCCTTTCTGGTTTTTACACATTTTGTGGATGTCCCTTTTGACCGGTGGGAAGTGATACTTCTTTGTAGTGCAGATTTGCATTGCCCGCTTGCTTGCTTGGCCAAAAAGGGCGTATGCGTTTTCTCCTGAATATATTCAGGAGAAAACGCATACGCCCTTTTTGGCCAAGTGCATCATTGTCGAAGTTGTGCCCCTCTTCCTGTGCTTTACAGGCGATTCTAACGTACCTCTTGAAATCTGTTTCCTGCTATTCTGCCTCGCATTCAAGTCCGCCTCGTTGCCTTCCCTCAACAGATTTTTGGACGATAGTTGGCCTTGATTACTCTGCCAGTTTGTGAATTGCTGTGCCCCTGAGCTCCATTTTTCAACTCGTTTTTTGTGAGCTGAACGCAAGTCCAAACATTTGGTTCAGGACCTATACTGGTTCCCGGTGGGTGGCTGAGACTTTGGTGAATTCTTCTTCCTGCCGGGAAATTAGAGTGACATGTGCCCATCCAAATGCCTAACAGCTACTCTCTCATTGGTTCTCCCTCTTCCCTTTCCTCCTCTGCCAAATGGGCAACCTGTGTGAACCAGGAGCTTAAAGGGGCTGTCTCTCCAAGTTGGGAGATTGATAGTAAAGCTCTTGGAAAGTCAAACCGGAGCACCAGGAGAGGGACTCTTCGTTGAGTTTTAGAAACCTTTCGTATTCACAGTGTGTCCATTCTCTAGGTTTCCCGTACATGTTATAGCTGTAGTAATATTCCCTTCAACCTGGAGAGGTGGGACCCATGGAATGGTTGCCATGCATTATTGCTTTAAAGGGTCTGCATTTGCTCACCCAATCTCACCAATCCTCTCAGTCCCAAGTGTCCAGCCTCATGCCACATCCAGCTGTCATCGTAGATAGGGTCATTCCAGGTTGCATCAGAGACCCTGAAGGAATTGTAAAGAATTTCCCTGTTTCTTTGTTCTGTTTTTGAAATTCCTTTTTAGAGTGGGTTTGAGCTGATTCTCGCTGCCATGTTTATGCCAGTCTAGACACACTTGATTCCCTTACGGAGACATATCAATACATAGGTTTTAAGATTCTTACTAGTCAGATCTATTCCTCTGCGGGAAATATGGGGTTTTGAGTCCCTTTCACTGAGGAAGGTGTAGGTCTTGTCTATTCCATAGTTGGTTTTTGGAACAGTACCTGTGCTTATATCAAACTCTGGTTTGATGCATCACCCCACCTCTCCTTCCCCCTTAAGCAGGCATAAGAGTGTTTTCTAAATGTGAGACTCTGTTCTCTTTGCTAACTCAGTTCATGTGTAGCCATGTTTACAGGATCTTCCTAAGTGATATCTTATGATAAGTTTCTTTTCCTGTGTGACTTCTTTCCCTTAGAATCATCGTACCTGAATCCACTCATTTTGCTGCTACTGGTCTTACGACATTGATTTCGTGGCTGAGGGATATTCCATCGTACGTAAGTTCCACAATGTTTGGAACCATTTTTATATTTCCTGGGATATTTCAGGTGTACCCAGGTTGAGGTTCTTGTAAGCAGTGCAGCCCTCAATTTGGGGGTGGCTCTGTCTTATGGATTTTCAGTTTTCCCAAGGTATATTCCCTAGACTGGAAGTGCCCTTGGCTCTGTAGCTCTGTTGTTTACTTGTTTTAGGGAACACAATGCACTCCTCCAGTGAGGCGGTTGGCAACTTACATCCCGCCCATCAGCATAACAAGGCTCCCTGTTCTCCAGGGCCTGTCTTGCCTTTCTGGTTTTTACACATTTTGTGGATGTCCCTTTTGACCGGTGGGAAGTGATACTTCTTTGTAGTGCAGATTTGCATTGCCCGCTTGCTTGCTTGGCCAAAAAGGGCGTATGCGTTTTCTCCTGAATATATTCAGGAGAAAACGCATACGCCCTTTTTGGCCAAGTGCATCATTGTCGAAGTTGTGCCCCTCTTCCTGTGCTTTACAGGCGATTCTAACGTACCTCTTGAAATCTGTTTCCTGCTATTCTGCCTCGCATTCAAGTCCGCCTCGTTGCCTTCCCTCAACAGATTTTTGGACGATAGTTGGCCTTGATTACTCTGCCAGTTTGTGAATTGCTGTGCCCCTGAGCTCCATTTTTCAACTCGTTTTTTGTGAGCTGAACGCAAGTCCAAACATTTGGTTCAGGACCTATACTGGTTCCCGGTGGGTGGCTGAGACTTTGGTGAATTCTTCTTCCTGCCGGGAAATTAGAGTGACATGTGCCCATCCAAATGCCTAACAGCTACTCTCTCATTGGTTCTCCCTCTTCCCTTTCCTCCTCTGCCAAATGGGCAACCTGTGTGAACCAGGAGCTTAAAGGGGCTGTCTCTCCAAGTTGGGAGATTGATAGTAAAGCTGTTGGAAAGTCAAACCGGAGCACCAGGAGAGGGACTCTTCGTTGAGTTTTAGAAACCTTTCGTATTCACAGTGTGTCCATTCTCTAGGTTTCCCGTACATGTTATAGCTGTAGTAATATTCCCTTCAACCTGGAGAGGTGGGACCCATGGAATGGTTGCCATGCATTATTGCTTTAAAGGGTCTGCATTTGCTCACCCAATCTCACCAATCCTCTCAGTCCCAAGTGTCCAGCCTCATGCCACATCCAGCTGTCATCGTAGATAGGGTCATTCCAGGTTGCATCAGAGACCCTGAAGGAATTGTAAAGAATTTCCCTGTTTCTTTGTTCTGTTTTTGAAATTCCTTTTTAGAGTGGGTTTGAGCTGATTCTCGCTGCCATGTTTATGCCAGTCTAGACACACTTGATTCCCTTACGGAGACATATCAATACATAGGTTTTAAGATTCTTACTAGTCAGATCTATTCCTCTGCGGGAAATATGGGGTTTTGAGTCCCTTTCACTGAGGAAGGTGTAGGTCTTGTCTATTCCATAGTTGGTTTTTGGAACAGTACCTGTGCTTATATCAAACTCTGGTTTGATGCATCACCCCACCTCTCCTTCCCCCTTAAGCAGGCATAAGAGTGTTTTCTAAATGTGAGACTCTGTTCTCTTTCCTAACTCAGTTCATGTGTAGCCATGTTTACAGGATCTTCCTAAGTGATATCTTATGATAAGTTTCTTTTCCTGTGTGACTTCTTTCCCTTAGAATCATCGTACCTGAATCCACTCATTTTGCTGCTACTGGTCTTACGACATTGATTTCGTGGCTGAGGGATATTCCATCGTACGTAAGTTCCACAATGTTTGGAACCATTTTTATATTTCCTGGGATATTTCAGGTGTACCCAGGTTGAGGTTCTTGTAAGCAGTGCAGCCCTCAATTTGGGGGTGGCTCTGTCTTATGGATTTTCAGTTTTCCCAAGGTATATTCCCTAGACTGGAAGTGCCCTTGGCTCTGTAGCTCTGTTGTTTACTTGTTTTAGGGAACACAATGCACTCCTCCAGTGAGGCGGTTGGCAACTTACATCCCGCCCATCAGCATAACAAGGCTCCCTGTTCTCCAGGGCCTGTCTTGCCTTTCTGGTTTTTACACATTTTGTGGATGTCCCTTTTGACCGGTGGGAAGTGATACTTCTTTGTAGTGCAGATTTGCATTGCCCGCTTGCTTGCTTGGCCAAAAAGGGCGTATGCGTTTTCTCCTGAATATATTCAGGAGAAAACGCATACGCCCTTTTTGGCCAAGTGCATCATTGTCGAAGTTGTGCCCCTCTTCCTGTGCTTTACAGGCGATTCTAACGTACCTCTTGAAATCTGTTTCCTGCTATTCTGCCTCGCATTCAAGTCCGCCTCGTTGCCTTCCCTCAACAGATTTTTGGACGATAGTTGGCCTTGATTACTCTGCCAGTTTGTGAATTGCTGTGCCCCTGAGCTCCATTTTTCAACTCGTTTTTTGTGAGCTGAACGCAAGTCCAAACATTTGGTTCAGGACCTATACTGGTTCCCGGTGGGTGGCTGAGACTTTGGTGAATTCTTCTTCCTGCCGGGAAATTAGAGTGACATGTGCCCATCCAAATGCCTAACAGCTACTCTCTCATTGGTTCTCCCTCTTCCCTTTCCTCCTCTGCCAAATGGGCAACCTGTGTGAACCAGGAGCTTAAAGGGGCTGTCTCTCCAAGTTGGGAGATTGATAGTAAAGCTGTTGGAAAGTCAAACCGGAGCACCAGGAGAGGGACTCTTCGTTGAGTTTTAGAAACCTTTCGTATTCACAGTGTGTCCATTCTCTAGGTTTCCCGTACATGTTATAGCTGTAGTAATATTCCCTTCAACCTGGAGAGGTGGGACCCATGGAATGGTTGCCATGCATTATTGCTTTAAAGGGTCTGCATTTGCTCACCCAATCTCACCAATCCTCTCAGTCCCAAGTGTCCAGCCTCATGCCACATCCAGCTGTCATCGTAGATAGGGTCATTCCAGGTTGCATCAGAGACCCTGAAGGAATTGTAAAGAATTTCCCTGTTTCTTTGTTCTGTTTTTGAAATTCCTTTTTAGAGTGGGTTTGAGCTGATTCTCGCTGCCATGTTTATGCCAGTCTAGACACACTTGATTCCCTTACGGAGACATATCAATACATAGGTTTTAAGATTCTTACTAGTCAGATCTATTCCTCTGCGGGAAATATGGGGTTTTGAGTCCCTTTCACTGAGGAAGGTGTAGGTCTTGTCTATTCCATAGTTGGTTTTTGGAACAGTACCTGTGCTTATATCAAACTCTGGTTTGATGCATCACCCCACCTCTCCTTCCCCCTTAAGCAGGCATAAGAGTGTTTTCTAAATGTGAGACTCTGTTCTCTTTGCTAACTCAGTTCATGTGTAGCCATGTTTACAGGATCTTCCTAAGTGATATCTTATGATAAGTTTCTTTTCCTGTGTGACTTCTTTCCCTTAGAATCATCGTACCTGAATCCACTCATTTTGCTGCTACTGGTCTTACGACATTGATTTCGTGGCTGAGGGATATTCCATCGTACGTAAGTTCCACAATGTTTGGAACCATTTTTATATTTCCTGGGATATTTCAGGTGTACCCAGGTTGAGGTTCTTGTAAGCAGTGCAGCCCTCAATTTGGGGGTGGCTCTGTCTTATGGATTTTCAGTTTTCCCAAGGTATATTCCCTAGACTGGAAGTGCCCTTGGCTCTGTAGCTCTGTTGTTTACTTGTTTTAGGGAACACAATGCACTCCTCCAGTGAGGCGGTTGGCAACTTACATCCCGCCCATCAGCATAACAAGGCTCCCTGTTCTCCAGGGCCTGTCTTGCCTTTCTGGTTTTTACACATTTTGTGGATGTCCCTTTTGACCGGTGGGAAGTGATACTTCTTTGTAGTGCAGATTTGCATTGCCCGCTTGCTTGCTTGGCCAAAAAGGGCGTATGCGTTTTCTCCTGAATATATTCAGGAGAAAACGCATACGCCCTTTTTGGCCAAGTGCATCATTGTCGAAGTTGTGCCCCTCTTCCTGTGCTTTACAGGCGATTCTAACGTACCTCTTGAAATCTGTTTCCTGCTATTCTGCCTCGCATTCAAGTCCGCCTCGTTGCCTTCCCTCAACAGATTTTTGGACGATAGTTGGCCTTGATTACTCTGCCAGTTTGTGAATTGCTGTGCCCCTGAGCTCCATTTTTCAACTCGTTTTTTGTGAGCTGAACGCAAGTCCAAACATTTGGTTCAGGACCTATACTGGTTCCCGGTGGGTGGCTGAGACTTTGGTGAATTCTTCTTCCTGCCGGGAAATTAGAGTGACATGTGCCCATCCAAATGCCTAACAGCTACTCTCTCATTGGTTCTCCCTCTTCCCTTTCCTCCTCTGCCAAATGGGCAACCTGTGTGAACCAGGAGCTTAAAGGGGCTGTCTCTCCAAGTTGGGAGATTGAAAGTAAAGCTGTTGGAAAGGCAAACCGGAGCACCAGGAGAGGGACTCTTCGTTGAGTTTTAGAAACCTTTCGTATTCACAGTGTGTCCATTCTCTAGGTTTCCCGTACATGTTATAGCTGTAGTAATATTCCCTTCAACCTGGAGAGGTGGGACCCATGGAATGGTTGCCATGCATTATTGCTTTAAAGGGTCTGCATTTGCTCACCCAATCTCACCAATCCTCTCAGTCCCAAGTGTCCAGCCTCATGCCACATCCAGCTGTCATCGTAGATAGGGTCATTCCAGGTTGCATCAGAGACCCTGAAGGAATTGTAAAGAATTTCCCTGTTTCTTTGTTCTGTTTTTGAAATTCCTTTTTAGAGTGGGTTTGAGCTGATTCTCGCTGCCATGTTTATGCCAGTCTAGACACACTTGATTCCCTTACGGAGACATATCAATACATAGGTTTTAAGATTCTTACTAGTCAGATCTATTCCTCTGCGGGAAATATGGGGTTTTGAGTCCCTTTCACTGAGGAAGGTGTAGGTCTTGTCTATTCCATAGTTGGTTTTTGGAACAGTACCTGTGCTTATATCAAACTCTGGTTTGATGCATCACCCCACCTCTCCTTCCCCCTTAAGCAGGCATAAGAGTGTTTTCTAAATGTGAGACTCTGTTCTCTTTGCTAACTCAGTTCATGTGTAGCCATGTTTACAGGATCTTCCTAAGTGATATCTTATGATAAGTTTCTTTTCCTGTGTGACTTCTTTCCCTTAGAATCATCGTACCTGAATCCACTCATTTTGCTGCTACTGGTCTTACGACATTGATTTCGTGGCTGAGGGATATTCCATCGTACGTAAGTTCCACAATGTTTGGAACCATTTTTATATTTCCTGGGATATTTCAGGTGTACCCAGGTTGAGGTTCTTGTAAGCAGTGCAGCCCTCAATTTGGGGGTGGCTCTGTCTTATGGATTTTCAGTTTTCCCAAGGTATATTCCCTAGACTGGAAGTGCCCTTGGCTCTGTAGCTCTGTTGTTTACTTGTTTTAGGGAACACAATGCACTCCTCCAGTGAGGCGGTTGGCAACTTACATCCCGCCCATCAGCATAACAAGGCTCCCTGTTCTCCAGGGCCTGTCTTGCCTTTCTGGTTTTTACACATTTTGTGGATGTCCCTTTTGACCGGTGGGAAGTGATACTTCTTTGTAGTGCAGATTTGCATTGCCCGCTTGCTTGCTTGGCCAAAAAGGGCGTATGCGTTTTCTCCTGAATATATTCAGGAGAAAACGCATACGCCCTTTTTGGCCAAGTGCATCATTGTCGAAGTTGTGCCCCTCTTCCTGTGCTTTACAGGCGATTCTAACGTACCTCTTGAAATCTGTTTCCTGCTATTCTGCCTCGCATTCAAGTCCGCCTCGTTGCCTTCCCTCAACAGATTTTTGGACGATAGTTGGCCTTGATTACTCTGCCAGTTTGTGAATTGCTGTGCCCCTGAGCTCCATTTTTCAACTCGTTTTTTGTGAGCTGAACGCAAGTCCAAACATTTGGTTCAGGACCTATACTGGTTCCCGGTGGGTGGCTGAGACTTTGGTGAATTCTTCTTCCTGCCGGGAAATTAGAGTGACATGTGCCCATCCAAATGCCTAACAGCTACTCTCTCATTGGTTCTCCCTCTTCCCTTTCCTCCTCTGCCAAATGGGCAACCTGTGTGAACCAGGAGCTTAAAGGGGCTGTCTCTCCAAGTTGGGAGATTGATAGTAAAGCTCTTGGAAAGTCAAACCGGAGCACCAGGAGAGGGACTCTTCGTTGAGTTTTAGAAACCTTTCGTATTCACAGTGTGTCCATTCTCTAGGTTTCCCGTACATGTTATAGCTGTAGTAATATTCCCTTCAACCTGGAGAGGTGGGACCCATGGAATGGTTGCCATGCATTATTGCTTTAAAGGGTCTGCATTTGCTCACCCAATCTCACCAATCCTCTCAGTCCCAAGTGTCCAGCCTCATGCCACATCCAGCTGTCATCGTAGATAGGGTCATTCCAGGTTGCATCAGAGACCCTGAAGGAATTGTAAAGAATTTCCCTGTTTCTTTGTTCTGTTTTTGAAATTCCTTTTTAGAGTGGGTTTGAGCTGATTCTCGCTGCCATGTTTATGCCAGTCTAGACACACTTGATTCCCTTACGGAGACATATCAATACATAGGTTTTAAGATTCTTACTAGTCAGATCTATTCCTCTGCGGGAAATATGGGGTTTTGAGTCCCTTTCACTGAGGAAGGTGTAGGTCTTGTCTATTCCATAGTTGGTTTTTGGAACAGTACCTGTGCTTATATCAAACTCTGGTTTGATGCATCACCCCACCTCTCCTTCCCCCTTAAGCAGGCATAAGAGTGTTTTCTAAATGTGAGACTCTGTTCTCTTTCCTAACTCAGTTCATGTGTAGCCATGTTTACAGGATCTTCCTAAGTGATATCTTATGATAAGTTTCTTTTCCTGTGTGACTTCTTTCCCTTAGAATCATCGTACCTGAATCCACTCATTTTGCTGCTACTGGTCTTACGACATTGATTTCGTGGCTGAGGGATATTCCATCGTACGTAAGTTCCACAATGTTTGGAACCATTTTTATATTTCCTGGGATATTTCAGGTGTACCCAGGTTGAGGTTCTTGTAAGCAGTGCAGCCCTCAATTTGGGGGTGGCTCTGTCTTATGGATTTTCAGTTTTCCCAAGGTATATTCCCTAGACTGGAAGTGCCCTTGGCTCTGTAGCTCTGTTGTTTACTTGTTTTAGGGAACACAATGCACTCCTCCAGTGAGGCGGTTGGCAACTTACATCCCGCCCATCAGCATAACAAGGCTCCCTGTTCTCCAGGGCCTGTCTTGCCTTTCTGGTTTTTACACATTTTGTGGATGTCCCTTTTGACCGGTGGGAAGTGATACTTCTTTGTAGTGCAGATTTGCATTGCCCGCTTGCTTGCTTGGCCAAAAAGGGCGTATGCGTTTTCTCCTGAATATATTCAGGAGAAAACGCATACGCCCTTTTTGGCCAAGTGCATCATTGTCGAAGTTGTGCCCCTCTTCCTGTGCTTTACAGGCGATTCTAACGTACCTCTTGAAATCTGTTTCCTGCTATTCTGCCTCGCATTCAAGTCCGCCTCGTTGCCTTCCCTCAACAGATTTTTGGACGATAGTTGGCCTTGATTACTCTGCCAGTTTGTGAATTGCTGTGCCCCTGAGCTCCATTTTTCAACTCGTTTTTTGTGAGCTGAACGCAAGTCCAAACATTTGGTTCAGGACCTATACTGGTTCCCGGTGGGTGGCTGAGACTTTGGTGAATTCTTCTTCCTGCCGGGAAATTAGAGTGACATGTGCCCATCCAAATGCCTAACAGCTACTCTCTCATTGGTTCTCCCTCTTCCCTTTCCTCCTCTGCCAAATGGGCAACCTGTGTGAACCAGGAGCTTAAAGGGGCTGTCTCTCCAAGTTGGGAGATTGATAGTAAAGCTCTTGGAAAGTCAAACCGGAGCACCAGGAGAGGGACTCTTCGTTGAGTTTTAGAAACCTTTCGTATTCACAGTGTGTCCATTCTCTAGGTTTCCCGTACATGTTATAGCTGTAGTAATATTCCCTTCAACCTGGAGAGGTGGGACCCATGGAATGGTTGCCATGCATTATTGCTTTAAAGGGTCTGCATTTGCTCACCCAATCTCACCAATCCTCTCAGTCCCAAGTGTCCAGCCTCATGCCACATCCAGCTGTCATCGTAGATAGGGTCATTCCAGGTTGCATCAGAGACCCTGAAGGAATTGTAAAGAATTTCCCTGTTTCTTTGTTCTGTTTTTGAAATTCCTTTTTAGAGTGGGTTTGAGCTGATTCTCGCTGCCATGTTTATGCCAGTCTAGACACACTTGATTCCCTTACGGAGACATATCAATACATAGGTTTTAAGATTCTTACTAGTCAGATCTATTCCTCTGCGGGAAATATGGGGTTTTGAGTCCCTTTCACTGAGGAAGGTGTAGGTCTTGTCTATTCCATAGTTGGTTTTTGGAACAGTACCTGTGCTTATATCAAACTCTGGTTTGATGCATCACCCCACCTCTCCTTCCCCCTTAAGCAGGCATAAGAGTGTTTTCTAAATGTGAGACTCTGTTCTCTTTCCTAACTCAGTTCATGTGTAGCCATGTTTACAGGATCTTCCTAAGTGATATCTTATGATAAGTTTCTTTTCCTGTGTGACTTCTTTCCCTTAGAATCATCGTACCTGAATCCACTCATTTTGCTGCTACTGGTCTTACGACATTGATTTCGTGGCTGAGGGATATTCCATCGTACGTAAGTTCCACAATGTTTGGAACCATTTTTATATTTCCTGGGATATTTCAGGTGTACCCAGGTTGAGGTTCTTGTAAGCAGTGCAGCCCTCAATTTGGGGGTGGCTCTGTCTTATGGATTTTCAGTTTTCCCAAGGTATATTCCCTAGACTGGAAGTGCCCTTGGCTCTGTAGCTCTGTTGTTTACTTGTTTTAGGGAACACAATGCACTCCTCCAGTGAGGCGGTTGGCAACTTACATCCCGCCCATCAGCATAACAAGGCTCCCTGTTCTCCAGGGCCTGTCTTGCCTTTCTGGTTTTTACACATTTTGTGGATGTCCCTTTTGACCGGTGGGAAGTGATACTTCTTTGTAGTGCAGATTTGCATTGCCCGCTTGCTTGCTTGGCCAAAAAGGGCGTATGCGTTTTCTCCTGAATATATTCAGGAGAAAACGCATACGCCCTTTTTGGCCAAGTGCATCATTGTCGAAGTTGTGCCCCTCTTCCTGTGCTTTACAGGCGATTCTAACGTACCTCTTGAAATCTGTTTCCTGCTATTCTGCCTCGCATTCAAGTCCGCCTCGTTGCCTTCCCTCAACAGATTTTTGGACGATAGTTGGCCTTGATTACTCTGCCAGTTTGTGAATTGCTGTGCCCCTGAGCTCCATTTTTCAACTCGTTTTTTGTGAGCTGAACGCAAGTCCAAACATTTGGTTCAGGACCTATACTGGTTCCCGGTGGGTGGCTGAGACTTTGGTGAATTCTTCTTCCTGCCGGGAAATTAGAGTGACATGTGCCCATCCAAATGCCTAACAGCTACTCTCTCATTGGTTCTCCCTCTTCCCTTTCCTCCTCTGCCAAATGGGCAACCTGTGTGAACCAGGAGCTTAAAGGGGCTGTCTCTCCAAGTTGGGAGATTGATAGTAAAGCTGTTGGAAAGTCAAACCGGAGCACAAGGAGAGGGACTCTTCGTTGAGTTTTAGAAACCTTTCGTATTCACAGTGTGTCCATTCTCTAGGTTTCCCGTACATGTTATAGCTGTAGTAATATTCCCTTCAACCTGGAGAGGTGGGACCCATGGAATGGTTGCCATGCATTATTGCTTTAAAGGGTCTGCATTTGCTCACCCAATCTCACCAATCCTCTCAGTCCCAAGTGTCCAGCCTCATGCCACATCCAGCTGTCATCGTAGATAGGGTCATTCCAGGTTGCATCAGAGACCCTGAAGGAATTGTAAAGAATTTCCCTGTTTCTTTGTTCTGTTTTTGAAATTCCTTTTTAGAGTGGGTTTGAGCTGATTCTCGCTGCCATGTTTATGCCAGTCTAGACACACTTGATTCCCTTACGGAGACATATCAATACATAGGTTTTAAGATTCTTACTAGTCAGATCTATTCCTCTGCGGGAAATATGGGGTTTTGAGTCCCTTTCACTGAGGAAGGTGTAGGTCTTGTCTATTCCATAGTTGGTTTTTGGAACAGTACCTGTGCTTATATCAAACTCTGGTTTGATGCATCACCCCACCTCTCCTTCCCCCTTAAGCAGGCATAAGAGTGTTTTCTAAATGTGAGACTCTGTTCTCTTTCCTAACTCAGTTCATGTGTAGCCATGTTTACAGGATCTTCCTAAGTGATATCTTATGATAAGTTTCTTTTCCTGTGTGACTTCTTTCCCTTAGAATCATCGTACCTGAATCCACTCATTTTGCTGCTACTGGTCTTACGACATTGATTTCGTGGCTGAGGGATATTCCATCGTACGTAAGTTCCACAATGTTTGGAACCATTTTTATATTTCCTGGGATATTTCAGGTGTACCCAGGTTGAGGTTCTTGTAAGCAGTGCAGCCCTCAATTTGGGGGTGGCTCTGTCTTATGGATTTTCAGTTTTCCCAAGGTATATTCCCTAGACTGGAAGTGCCCTTGGCTCTGTAGCTCTGTTGTTTACTTGTTTTAGGGAACACAATGCACTCCTCCAGTGAGGCGGTTGGCAACTTACATCCCGCCCATCAGCATAACAAGGCTCCCTGTTCTCCAGGGCCTGTCTTGCCTTTCTGGTTTTTACACATTTTGTGGATGTCCCTTTTGACCGGTGGGAAGTGATACTTCTTTGTAGTGCAGATTTGCATTGCCCGCTTGCTTGCTTGGCCAAAAAGGGCGTATGCGTTTTCTCCTGAATATATTCAGGAGAAAACGCATACGCCCTTTTTGGCCAAGTGCATCATTGTCGAAGTTGTGCCCCTCTTCCTGTGCTTTACAGGCGATTCTAACGTACCTCTTGAAATCTGTTTCCTGCTATTCTGCCTCGCATTCAAGTCCGCCTCGTTGCCTTCCCTCAACAGATTTTTGGACGATAGTTGGCCTTGATTACTCTGCCAGTTTGTGAATTGCTGTGCCCCTGAGCTCCATTTTTCAACTCGTTTTTTGTGAGCTGAACGCAAGTCCAAACATTTGGTTCAGGACCTATACTGGTTCCCGGTGGGTGGCTGAGACTTTGGTGAATTCTTCTTCCTGCCGGGAAATTAGAGTGACATGTGCCCATCCAAATGCCTAACAGCTACTCTCTCATTGGTTCTCCCTCTTCCCTTTCCTCCTCTGCCAAATGGGCAACCTGTGTGAACCAGGAGCTTAAAGGGGCTGTCTCTCCAAGTTGGGAGATTGATAGTAAAGCTGTTGGAAAGTCAAACCGGAGCACCAGGAGAGGGACTCTTCGTTGAGTTTTAGAAACCTTTCGTATTCACAGTGTGTCCATTCTCTAGGTTTCCCGTACATGTTATAGCTGTAGTAATATTCCCTTCAACCTGGAGAGGTGGGACCCATGGAATGGTTGCCATGCATTATTGCTTTAAAGGGTCTGCATTTGCTCACCCAATCTCACCAATCCTCTCAGTCCCAAGTGTCCAGCCTCATGCCACATCCAGCTGTCATCGTAGATAGGGTCATTCCAGGTTGCATCAGAGACCCTGAAGGAATTGTAAAGAATTTCCCTGTTTCTTTGTTCTGTTTTTGAAATTCCTTTTTAGAGTGGGTTTGAGCTGATTCTCGCTGCCATGTTTATGCCAGTCTAGACACCCTTGATTCCCTTACGGAGACATATCAATACATAGGTTTTAAGATTCTTACTAGTCAGATCTATTCCTCTGCGGGAAATATGGGGTTTTGAGTCCCTTTCACTGAGGAAGGTGTAGGTCTTGTCTATTCCATAGTTGGTTTTTGGAACAGTACCTGTGCTTATATCAAACTCTGGTTTGATGCATCACCCCACCTCTCCTTCCCCCTTAAGCAGGCATAAGAGTGTTTTCTAAATGTGAGACTCTGTTCTCTTTCCTAACTCAGTTCATGTGTAGCCATGTTTACAGGATCTTCCTAAGTGATATCTTATGATAAGTTTCTTTTCCTGTGTGACTTCTTTCCCTTAGAATCATCGTAACTGAATCCACTCATTTTGCTGCTACTGGTCTTACGACATTGATTTCGTGGCTGAGGGATATTCCATCGTACGTAAGTTCCACAATGTTTGGAACCATTTTTATATTTCCTGGGATATTTCAGGTGTACCCAGGTTGAGGTTCTTGTAAGCAGTGCAGCCCTCAATTTGGGGGTGGCTCTGTCTTATGGATTTTCAGTTTTCCCAAGGTATATTCCCTAGACTGGAAGTGCCCTTGGCTCTGTAGCTCTGTTGTTTACTTGTTTTAGGGAACACAATGCACTCCTCCAGTGAGGCGGTTGGCAACTTACATCCCGCCCATCAGCATAACAAGGCTCCCTGTTCTCCAGGGCCTGTCTTGCCTTTCTGGTTTTTACACATTTTGTGGATGTCCCTTTTGACCGGTGGGAAGTGATACTTCTTTGTAGTGCAGATTTGCATTGCCCGCTTGCTTGCTTGGCCAAAAAGGGCGTATGCGTTTTCTCCTGAATATATTCAGGAGAAAACGCATACGCCCTTTTTGGCCAAGTGCATCATTGTCGAAGTTGTGCCCCTCTTCCTGTGCTTTACAGGCGATTCTAACGTACCTCTTGAAATCTGTTTCCTGCTATTCTGCCTCGCATTCAAGTCCGCCTCGTTGCCTTCCCTCAACAGATTTTTGGACGATAGTTGGCCTTGATTACTCTGCCAGTTTGTGAATTGCTGTGCCCCTGAGCTCCATTTTTCAACTCGTTTTTTGTGAGCTGAACGCAAGTCCAAACATTTGGTTCAGGACCTATACTGGTTCCCGGTGGGTGGCTGAGACTTTGGTGAATTCTTCTTCCTGCCGGGAAATTAGAGTGACATGTGCCCATCCAAATGCCTAACAGCTACTCTCTCATTGGTTCTCCCTCTTCCCTTTCCTCCTCTGCCAAATGGGCAACCTGTGTGAACCAGGAGCTTAAAGGGGCTGTCTCTCCAAGTTGGGAGATTGATAGTAAAGCTGTTGGAAAGTCAAACCGGAGCACCAGGAGAGGGACTCTTCGTTGAGTTTTAGAAACCTTTCGTATTCACAGTGTGTCCATTCTCTAGGTTTCCCGTACATGTTATAGCTGTAGTAATATTCCCTTCAACCTGGAGAGGTGGGACCCATGGAATGGTTGCCATGCATTATTGCTTTAAAGGGTCTGCATTTGCTCACCCAATCTCACCAATCCTCTCAGTCCCAAGTGTCCAGCCTCATGCCACATCCAGCTGTCATCGTAGATAGGGTCATTCCAGGTTGCATCAGAGACCCTGAAGGAATTGTAAAGAATTTCCCTGTTTCTTTGTTCTGTTTTTGAAATTCCTTTTTAGAGTGGGTTTGAGCTGATTCTCGCTGCCATGTTTATGCCAGTCTAGACACACTTGATTCCCTTACGGAGACATATCAATACATAGGTTTTAAGATTCTTACTAGTCAGATCTATTCCTCTGCGGGAAATATGGGGTTTTGAGTCCCTTTCACTGAGGAAGGTGTAGGTCTTGTCTATTCCATAGTTGGTTTTTGGAACAGTACCTGTGCTTATATCAAACTCTGGTTTGATGCATCACCCCACCTCTCCTTCCCCCTTAAGCAGGCATAAGAGTGTTTTCTAAATGTGAGACTCTGTTCTCTTTGCTAACTCAGTTCATGTGTAGCCATGTTTACAGGATCTTCCTAAGTGATATCTTATGATAAGTTTCTTTTCCTGTGTGACTTCTTTCCCTTAGAATCATCGTACCTGAATCCACTCATTTTGCTGCTACTGGTCTTACGACATTGATTTCGTGGCTGAGGGATATTCCATCGTACGTAAGTTCCACAATGTTTGGAACCATTTTTATATTTCCTGGGATATTTCAGGTGTACCCAGGTTGAGGTTCTTGTAAGCAGTGCAGCCCTCAATTTGGGGGTGGCTCTGTCTTATGGATTTTCAGTTTTCCCAAGGTATATTCCCTAGACTGGAAGTGCCCTTGGCTCTGTAGCTCTGTTGTTTACTTGTTTTAGGGAACACAATGCACTCCTCCAGTGAGGCGGTTGGCAACTTACATCCCGCCCATCAGCATAACAAGGCTCCCTGTTCTCCAGGGCCTGTCTTGCCTTTCTGGTTTTTACACATTTTGTGGATGTCCCTTTTGACCGGTGGGAAGTGATACTTCTTTGTAGTGCAGATTTGCATTGCCCGCTTGCTTGCTTGGCCAAAAAGGGCGTATGCGTTTTCTCCTGAATATATTCAGGAGAAAACGCATACGCCCTTTTTGGCCAAGTGCATCATTGTCGAAGTTGTGCCCCTCTTCCTGTGCTTTACAGGCGATTCTAACGTACCTCTTGAAATCTGTTTCCTGCTATTCTGCCTCGCATTCAAGTCCGCCTCGTTGCCTTCCCTCAACAGATTTTTGGACGATAGTTGGCCTTGATTACTCTGCCAGTTTGTGAATTGCTGTGCCCCTGAGCTCCATTTTTCAACTCGTTTTTTGTGAGCTGAACGCAAGTCCAAACATTTGGTTCAGGACCTATACTGGTTCCCGGTGGGTGGCTGAGACTTTGGTGAATTCTTCTTCCTGCCGGGAAATTAGAGTGACATGTGCCCATCCAAATGCCTAACAGCTACTCTCTCATTGGTTCTCCCTCTTCCCTTTCCTCCTCTGCCAAATGGGCAACCTGTGTGAACCAGGAGCTTAAAGGGGCTGTCTCTCCAAGTTGGGAGATTGATAGTAAAGCTGTTGGAAAGTCAAACCGGAGCACCAGGAGAGGGACTCTTCGTTGAGTTTTAGAAACCTTTCGTATTCACAGTGTGTCCATTCTCTAGGTTTCCCGTACATGTTATAGCTGTAGTAATATTCCCTTCAACCTGGAGAGGTGGGACCCATGGAATGGTTGCCATGCATTATTGCTTTAAAGGGTCTGCATTTGCTCACCCAATCTCACCAATCCTCTCAGTCCCAAGTGTCCAGCCTCATGCCACATCCAGCTGTCATCGTAGATAGGGTCATTCCAGGTTGCATCAGAGACCCTGAAGGAATTGTAAAGAATTTCCCTGTTTCTTTGTTCTGTTTTTGAAATTCCTTTTTAGAGTGGGTTTGAGCTGATTCTCGCTGCCATGTTTATGCCAGTCTAGACACACTTGATTCCCTTACGGAGACATATCAATACATAGGTTTTAAGATTCTTACTAGTCAGATCTATTCCTCTGCGGGAAATATGGGGTTTTGAGTCCCTTTCACTGAGGAAGGTGTAGGTCTTGTCTATTCCATAGTTGGTTTTTGGAACAGTACCTGTGCTTATATCAAACTCTGGTTTGATGCATCACCCCACCTCTCCTTCCCCCTTAAGCAGGCATAAGAGTGTTTTCTAAATGTGAGACTCTGTTCTCTTTCCTAACTCAGTTCATGTGTAGCCATGTTTACAGGATCTTCCTAAGTGATATCTTATGATAAGTTTCTTTTCCTGTGTGACTTCTTTCCCTTAGAATCATCGTACCTGAATCCACTCATTTTGCTGCTACTGGTCTTACGACATTGATTTCGTGGCTGAGGGATATTCCATCGTACGTAAGTTCCACAATGTTTGGAACCATTTTTATATTTCCTGGGATATTTCAGGTGTACCCAGGTTGAGGTTCTTGTAAGCAGTGCAGCCCTCAATTTGGGGGTGGCTCTGTCTTATGGATTTTCAGTTTTCCCAAGGTATATTCCCTAGACTGGAAGTGCCCTTGGCTCTGTAGCTCTGTTGTTTACTTGTTTTAGGGAACACAATGCACTCCTCCAGTGAGGCGGTTGGCAACTTACATCCCGCCCATCAGCATAACAAGGCTCCCTGTTCTCCAGGGCCTGTCTTGCCTTTCTGGTTTTTACACATTTTGTGGATGTCCCTTTTGACCGGTGGGAAGTGATACTTCTTTGTAGTGCAGATTTGCATTGCCCGCTTGCTTGCTTGGCCAAAAAGGGCGTATGCGTTTTCTCCTGAATATATTCAGGAGAAAACGCATACGCCCTTTTTGGCCAAGTGCATCATTGTCGAAGTTGTGCCCCTCTTCCTGTGCTTTACAGGCGATTCTAACGTACCTCTTGAAATCTGTTTCCTGCTATTCTGCCTCGCATTCAAGTCCGCCTCGTTGCCTTCCCTCAACAGATTTTTGGACGATAGTTGGCCTTGATTACTCTGCCAGTTTGTGAATTGCTGTGCCCCTGAGCTCCATTTTTCAACTCGTTTTTTGTGAGCTGAACGCAAGTCCAAACATTTGGTTCAGGACCTATACTGGTTCCCGGTGGGTGGCTGAGACTTTGGTGAATTCTTCTTCCTGCCGGGAAATTAGAGTGACATGTGCCCATCCAAATGCCTAACAGCTACTCTCTCATTGGTTCTCCCTCTTCCCTTTCCTCCTCTGCCAAATGGGCAACCTGTGTGAACCAGGAGCTTAAAGGGGCTGTCTCTCTAAGTTGGGAGATTGATAGTAAAGCTGTTGGAAAGTCAAACCGGAGCACCAGGAGAGGGACTCTTCGTTGAGTTTTAGAAACCTTTCGTATTCACAGTGTGTCCATTCTCTAGGTTTCCCGTACATGTTATAGCTGTAGTAATATTCCCTTCAACCTGGAGAGGTGGGACCCATGGAATGGTTGCCATGCATTATTGCTTTAAAGGGTCTGCATTTGCTCACCCAATCTCACCAATCCTCTCAGTCCCAAGTGTCCAGCCTCATGCCACATCCAGCTGTCATCGTAGATAGGGTCATTCCAGGTTGCATCAGAGACCCTGAAGGAATTGTAAAGAATTTCCCTGTTTCTTTGTTCTGTTTTTGAAATTCCTTTTTAGAGTGGGTTTGAGCTGATTCTCGCTGCCATGTTTATGCCAGTCTAGACACACTTGATTCCCTTACGGAGACATATCAATACATAGGTTTTAAGATTCTTACTAGTCAGATCTATTCCTCTGCGGGAAATATGGGGTTTTGAGTCCCTTTCACTGAGGAAGGTGTAGGTCTTGTCTATTCCATAGTTGGTTTTTGGAACAGTACCTGTGCTTATATCAAACTCTGGTTTGATGCATCACCCCACCTCTCCTTCCCCCTTAAGCAGGCATAAGAGTGTTTTCTAAATGTGAGACTCTGTTCTCTTTCCTAACTCAGTTCATGTGTAGCCATGTTTACAGGATCTTCCTAAGTGATATCTTATGATAAGTTTCTTTTCCTGTGTGACTTCTTTCCCTTAGAATCATCGTAACTGAATCCACTCATTTTGCTGCTACTGGTCTTACGACATTGATTTCGTGGCTGAGGGATATTCCATCGTACGTAAGTTCCACAATGTTTGGAACCATTTTTATATTTCCTGGGATATTTCAGGTGTACCCAGGTTGAGGTTCTTGTAAGCAGTGCAGCCCTCAATTTGGGGGTGGCTCTGTCTTATGGATTTTCAGTTTTCCCAAGGTATATTCCCTAGACTGGAAGTGCCCTTGGCTCTGTAGCTCTGTTGTTTACTTGTTTTAGGGAACACAATGCACTCCTCCAGTGAGGCGGTTGGCAACTTACATCCCGCCCATCAGCATAACAAGGCTCCCTGTTCTCCAGGGCCTGTCTTGCCTTTCTGGTTTTTACACATTTTGTGGATGTCCCTTTTGACCGGTGGGAAGTGATACTTCTTTGTAGTGCAGATTTGCATTGCCCGCTTGCTTGCTTGGCCAAAAAGGGCGTATGCGTTTTCTCCTGAATATATTCAGGAGAAAACGCATACGCCCTTTTTGGCCAAGTGCATCATTGTCGAAGTTGTGCCCCTCTTCCTGTGCTTTACAGGCGATTCTAACGTACCTCTTGAAATCTGTTTCCTGCTATTCTGCCTCGCATTCAAGTCCGCCTCGTTGCCTTCCCTCAACAGATTTTTGGACGATAGTTGGCCTTGATTACTCTGCCAGTTTGTGAATTGCTGTGCCCCTGAGCTCCATTTTTCAACTCGTTTTTTGTGAGCTGAACGCAAGTCCAAACATTTGGTTCAGGACCTATACTGGTTCCCGGTGGGTGGCTGAGACTTTGGTGAATTCTTCTTCCTGCCGGGAAATTAGAGTGACATGTGCCCATCCAAATGCCTAACAGCTACTCTCTCATTGGTTCTCCCTCTTCCCATTCCTCCTCTGCCAAATGGGCAACCTGTGTGAACCAGGAGCTTAAAGGGGCTGTCTCTCCAAGTTGGGAGATTGATAGTAAAGCTCTTGGAAAGTCAAACCGGAGCACCAGGAGAGGGACTCTTCGTTGAGTTTTAGAAACCTTTCGTATTCACAGTGTGTCCATTCTCTAGGTTTCCCGTACATGTTATAGCTGTAGTAATATTCCCTTCAACCTGGAGAGGTGGGACCCATGGAATGGTTGCCATGCATTATTGCTTTAAAGGGTCTGCATTTGCTCACCCAATCTCACCAATCCTCTCAGTCCCAAGTGTCCAGCCTCATGCCACATCCAGCTGTCATCGTAGATAGGGTCATTCCAGGTTGCATCAGAGACCCTGAAGGAATTGTAAAGAATTTCCCTGTTTCTTTGTTCTGTTTTTGAAATTCCTTTTTAGAGTGGGTTTGAGCTGATTCTCGCTGCCATGTTTATGCCAGTCTAGACACACTTGATTCCCTTACGGAGACATATCAATACATAGGTTTTAAGATTCTTACTAGTCAGATCTATTCCTCTGCGGGAAATATGGGGTTTTGAGTCCCTTTCACTGAGGAAGGTGTAGGTCTTGTCTATTCCATAGTTGGTTTTTGGAACAGTACCTGTGCTTATATCAAACTCTGGTTTGATGCATCACCCCACCTCTCCTTCCCCCTTAAGCAGGCATAAGAGTGTTTTCTAAATGTGAGACTCTGTTCTCTTTCCTAACTCAGTTCATGTGTAGCCATGTTTACAGGATCTTCCTAAGTGATATCTTATGATAAGTTTCTTTTCCTGTGTGACTTCTTTCCCTTAGAATCATCGTACCTGAATCCACTCATTTTGCTGCTACTGGTCTTATGACATTGATTTCGTGGCTGAGGGATATTCCATCGTACGTAAGTTCCACAATGTTTGGAACCATTTTTATATTTCCTGGGATATTTCAGGTGTACCCAGGTTGAGGTTCTTGTAAGCAGTGCAGCCCTCAATTTGGGGGTGGCTCTGTCTTATGGATTTTCAGTTTTCCCAAGGTATATTCCCTAGACTGGAAGTGCCCTTGGCTCTGTAGCTCTGTTGTTTACTTGTTTTAGGGAACACAATGCACTCCTCCAGTGAGGCGGTTGGCAACTTACATCCCGCCCATCAGCATAACAAGGCTCCCTGTTCTCCAGGGCCTGTCTTGCCTTTCTGGTTTTTACACATTTTGTGGATGTCCCTTTTGACCGGTGGGAAGTGATACTTCTTTGTAGTGCAGATTTGCATTGCCCGCTTGCTTGCTTGGCCAAAAAGGGCGTATGCGTTTTCTCCTGAATATATTCAGGAGAAAACGCATACGCCCTTTTTGGCCAAGTGCATCATTGTCGAAGTTGTGCCCCTCTTCCTGTGCTTTACAGGCGATTCTAACGTACCTCTTGAAATCTGTTTCCTGCTATTCTGCCTCGCATTCAAGTCCGCCTCGTTGCCTTCCCTCAACAGATTTTTGGACGATAGTTGGCCTTGATTACTCTGCCAGTTTGTGAATTGCTGTGCCCCTGAGCTCCATTTTTCAACTCGTTTTTTGTGAGCTGAACGCAAGTCCAAACATTTGGTTCAGGACCTATACTGGTTCCCGGTGGGTGGCTGAGACTTTGGTGAATTCTTCTTCCTGCCGGGAAATTAGAGTGACATGTGCCCATCCAAATGCCTAACAGCTACTCTCTCATTGGTTCTCCCTCTTCCCTTTCCTCCTCTGCCAAATGGGCAACCTGTGTGAACCAGGAGCTTAAAGGGGCTGTCTCTCCAAGTTGGGAGATTGATAGTAAAGCTCTTGGAAAGTCAAACCGGAGCACCAGGAGAGGGACTCTTCGTTGAGTTTTAGAAACCTTTCGTATTCACAGTGTGTCCATTCTCTAGGTTTCCCGTACATGTTATAGCTGTAGTAATATTCCCTTCAACCTGGAGAGGTGGGACCCATGGAATGGTTGCCATGCATTATTGCTTTAAAGGGTCTGCATTTGCTCACCCAATCTCACCAATCCTCTCAGTCCCAAGTGTCCAGCCTCATGCCACATCCAGCTGTCATCGTAGATAGGGTCATTCCAGGTTGCATCAGAGACCCTGAAGGAATTGTAAAGAATTTCCCTGTTTCTTTGTTCTGTTTTTGAAATTCCTTTTTAGAGTGGGTTTGAGCTGATTCTCGCTGCCATGTTTATGCCAGTCTAGACACACTTGATTCCCTTACGGAGACATATCAATACATAGGTTTTAAGATTCTTACTAGTCAGATCTATTCCTCTGTGGGAAATATGGGGTTTTGAGTCCCTTTCACTGAGGAAGGTGTAGGTCTTGTCTATTCCATAGTTGGTTTTTGGAACAGTACCTGTGCTTATATCAAACTCTGGTTTGATGCATCACCCCACCTCTCCTTCCCCCTTAAGCAGGCATAAGAGTGTTTTCTAAATGTGAGACTCTGTTCTCTTTGCTAACTCAGTTCATGTGTAGCCATGTTTACAGGATCTTCCTAAGTGATATCTTATGATAAGTTTCTTTTCCTGTGTGACTTCTTTCCCTTAGAATCATCGTACCTGAATCCACTCATTTTGCTGCTACTGGTCTTACGACATTGATTTCGTGGCTGAGGGATATTCCATCGTACGTAAGTTCCACAATGTTTGGAACCATTTTTATATTTCCTGGGATATTTCAGGTGTACCCAGGTTGAGGTTCTTGTAAGCAGTGCAGCCCTCAATTTGGGGGTGGCTCTGTCTTATGGATTTTCAGTTTTCCCAAGGTATATTCCCTAGACTGGAAGTGCCCTTGGCTCTGTAGCTCTGTTGTTTACTTGTTTTAGGGAACACAATGCACTCCTCCAGTGAGGCGGTTGGCAACTTACATCCCGCCCATCAGCATAACAAGGCTCCCTGTTCTCCAGGGCCTGTCTTGCCTTTCTGGTTTTTACACATTTTGTGGATGTCCCTTTTGACCGGTGGGAAGTGATACTTCTTTGTAGTGCAGATTTGCATTGCCCGCTTGCTTGCTTGGCCAAAAAGGGCGTATGCGTTTTCTCCTGAATATATTCAGGAGAAAACGCATACGCCCTTTTTGGCCAAGTGCATCATTGTCGAAGTTGTGCCCCTCTTCCTGTGCTTTACAGGCGATTCTAACGTACCTCTTGAAATCTGTTTCCTGCTATTCTGCCTCGCATTCAAGTCCGCCTCGTTGCCTTCCCTCAACAGATTTTTGGACGATAGTTGGCCTTGATTACTCTGCCAGTTTGTGAATTGCTGTGCCCCTGAGCTCCATTTTTCAACTCGTTTTTTGTGAGCTGAACGCAAGTCCAAACATTTGGTTCAGGACCTATACTGGTTCCCGGTGGGTGGCTGAGACTTTGGTGAATTCTTCTTCCTGCCGGGAAATTAGAGTGACATGTGCCCATCCAAATGCCTAACAGCTACTCTCTCATTGGTTCTCCCTCTTCCCTTTCCTCCTCTGCCAAATGGGCAACCTGTGTGAACCAGGAGCTTAAAGGGGCTGTCTCTCCAAGTTGGGAGATTGATAGTAAAGCTCTTGGAAAGTCAAACCGGAGCACCAGGAGAGGGACTCTTCGTTGAGTTTTAGAAACCTTTCGTATTCACAGTGTGTCCATTCTCTAGGTTTCCCGTACATGTTATAGCTGTAGTAATATTCCCTTCAACCTGGAGAGGTGGGACCCATGGAATGGTTGCCATGCATTATTGCTTTAAAGGGTCTGCATTTGCTCACCCAATCTCACCAATCCTCTCAGTCCCAAGTGTCCAGCCTCATGCCACATCCAGCTGTCATCGTAGATAGGGTCATTCCAGGTTGCATCAGAGACCCTGAAGGAATTGTAAAGAATTTCCCTGTTTCTTTGTTCTGTTTTTGAAATTCCTTTTTAGAGTGGGTTTGAGCTGATTCTCGCTGCCATGTTTATGCCAGTCTAGACACACTTGATTCCCTTACGGAGACATATCAATACATAGGTTTTAAGATTCTTACTAGTCAGATCTATTCCTCTGCGGGAAATATGGGGTTTTGAGTCCCTTTCACTGAGGAAGGTGTAGGTCTTGTCTATTCCATAGTTGGTTTTTGGAACAGTACCTGTGCTTATATCAAACTCTGGTTTGATGCATCACCCCACCTCTCCTTCCCCCTTAAGCAGGCATAAGAGTGTTTTCTAAATGTGAGACTCTGTTCTCTTTGCTAACTCAGTTCATGTGTAGCCATGTTTACAGGATCTTCCTAAGTGATATCTTATGATAAGTTTCTTTTCCTGTGTGACTTCTTTCCCTTAGAATCATCGTACCTGAATCCACTCATTTTGCTGCTACTGGTCTTACGACATTGATTTCGTGGCTGAGGGATATTCCATCGTACGTAAGTTCCACAATGTTTGGAACCATTTTTATATTTCCTGGGATATTTCAGGTGTACCCAGGTTGAGGTTCTTGTAAGCAGTGCAGCCCTCAATTTGGGGGTGGCTCTGTCTTATGGATTTTCAGTTTTCCCAAGGTATATTCCCTAGACTGGAAGTGCCCTTGGCTCTGTAGCTCTGTTGTTTACTTGTTTTAGGGAACACAATGCACTCCTCCAGTGAGGCGGTTGGCAACTTACATCCCGCCCATCAGCATAACAAGGCTCCCTGTTCTCCAGGGCCTGTCTTGCCTTTCTGGTTTTTACACATTTTGTGGATGTCCCTTTTGACCGGTGGGAAGTGATACTTCTTTGTAGTGCAGATTTGCATTGCCCGCTTGCTTGCTTGGCCAAAAAGGGCGTATGCGTTTTCTCCTGAATATATTCAGGAGAAAACGCATACGCCCTTTTTGGCCAAGTGCATCATTGTCGAAGTTGTGCCCCTCTTCCTGTGCTTTACAGGCGATTCTAACGTACCTCTTGAAATCTGTTTCCTGCTATTCTGCCTCGCATTCAAGTCCGCCTCGTTGCCTTCCCTCAACAGATTTTTGGACGATAGTTGGCCTTGATTACTCTGCCAGTTTGTGAATTGCTGTGCCCCTGAGCTCCATTTTTCAACTCGTTTTTTGTGAGCTGAACGCAAGTCCAAACATTTGGTTCAGGACCTATACTGGTTCCCGGTGGGTGGCTGAGACTTTGGTGAATTCTTCTTCCTGCCGGGAAATTAGAGTGACATGTGCCCATCCAAATGCCTAACAGCTACTCTCTCATTGGTTCTCCCTCTTCCCTTTCCTCCTCTGCCAAATGGGCAACCTGTGTGAACCAGGAGCTTAAAGGGGCTGTCTCTCCAAGTTGGGAGATTGATAGTAAAGCTCTTGGAAAGTCAAACCGGAGCACCAGGAGAGGGACTCTTCGTTGAGTTTTAGAAACCTTTCGTATTCACAGTGTGTCCATTCTCTAGGTTTCCCGTACATGTTATAGCTGTAGTAATATTCCCTTCAACCTGGAGAGGTGGGACCCATGGAATGGTTGCCATGCATTATTGCTTTAAAGGGTCTGCATTTGCTCACCCAATCTCACCAATCCTCTCAGTCCCAAGTGTCCAGCCTCATGCCACATCCAGCTGTCATCGTAGATAGGGTCATTCCAGGTTGCATCAGAGACCCTGAAGGAATTGTAAAGAATTTCCCTGTTTCTTTGTTCTGTTTTTGAAATTCCTTTTTAGAGTGGGTTTGAGCTGATTCTCGCTGCCATGTTTATGCCAGTCTAGACACACTTGATTCCCTTACGGAGACATATCAATACATAGGTTTTAAGATTCTTACTAGTCAGATCTATTCCTCTGCGGGAAATATGGGGTTTTGAGTCCCTTTCACTGAGGAAGGTGTAGGTCTTGTCTATTCCATAGTTGGTTTTTGGAACAGTACCTGTGCTTATATCAAACTCTGGTTTGATGCATCACCCCACCTCTCCTTCCCCCTTAAGCAGGCATAAGAGTGTTTTCTAAATGTGAGACTCTGTTCTCTTTGCTAACTCAGTTCATGTGTAGCCATGTTTACAGGATCTTCCTAAGTGATATCTTATGATAAGTTTCTTTTCCTGTGTGACTTCTTTCCCTTAGAATCATCGTACCTGAATCCACTCATTTTGCTGCTACTGGTCTTACGACATTGATTTCGTGGCTGAGGGATATTCCATCGTACGTAAGTTCCACAATGTTTGGAACCATTTTTATATTTCCTGGGATATTTCAGGTGTACCCAGGTTGAGGTTCTTGTAAGCAGTGCAGCCCTCAATTTGGGGGTGGCTCTGTCTTATGGATTTTCAGTTTTCCCAAGGTATATTCCCTAGACTGGAAGTGCCCTTGGCTCTGTAGCTCTGTTGTTTACTTGTTTTAGGGAACACAATGCACTCCTCCAGTGAGGCGGTTGGCAACTTACATCCCGCCCATCAGCATAACAAGGCTCCCTGTTCTCCAGGGCCTGTCTTGCCTTTCTGGTTTTTACACATTTTGTGGATGTCCCTTTTGACCGGTGGGAAGTGATACTTCTTTGTAGTGCAGATTTGCATTGCCCGCTTGCTTGCTTGGCCAAAAAGGGCGTATGCGTTTTCTCCTGAATATATTCAGGAGAAAACGCATACGCCCTTTTTGGCCAAGTGCATCATTGTCGAAGTTGTGCCCCTCTTCCTGTGCTTTACAGGCGATTCTAACGTACCTCTTGAAATCTGTTTCCTGCTATTCTGCCTCGCATTCAAGTCTGCCTCGTTGCCTTCCCTCAACAGATTTTTGGACGATAGTTGGCCTTGATTACTCTGCCAGTTTGTGAATTGCTGTGCCCCTGAGCTCCATTTTTCAACTCGTTTTTTGTGAGCTGAACGCAAGTCCAAACATTTGGTTCAGGACCTATACTGGTTCCCGGTGGGTGGCTGAGACTTTGGTGAATTCTTCTTCCTGCCGGGAAATTAGAGTGACATGTGCCCATCCAAATGCCTAACAGCTACTCTCTCATTGGTTCTCCCTCTTCCCTTTCCTCCTCTGCCAAATGGGCAACCTGTGTGAACCAGGAGCTTAAAGGGGCTGTCTCTCCAAGTTGGGAGATTGATAGTAAAGCTGTTGGAAAGTCAAACCGGAGCACCAGGAGAGGGACTCTTCGTTGAGTTTTAGAAACCTTTCGTATTCACAGTGTGTCCATTCTCTAGGTTTCCCGTACATGTTATAGCTGTAGTAATATTCCCTTCAACCTGGAGAGGTGGGACCCATGGAATGGTTGCCATGCATTATTGCTTTAAAGGGTCTGCATTTGCTCACCCAATCTCACCAATCCTCTCAGTCCCAAGTGTCCAGCCTCATGCCACATCCAGCTGTCATCGTAGATAGGGTCATTCCAGGTTGCATCAGAGACCCTGAAGGAATTGTAAAGAATTTCCCTGTTTCTTTGTTCTGTTTTTGAAATTCCTTTTTAGAGTGGGTTTGAGCTGATTCTCGCTGCCATGTTTATGCCAGTCTAGACACACTTGATTCCCTTACGGAGACATATCAATACATAGGTTTTAAGATTCTTACTAGTCAGATCTATTCCTCTGCGGGAAATATGGGGTTTTGAGTCCCTTTCACTGAGGAAGGTGTAGGTCTTGTCTATTCCATAGTTGGTTTTTGGAACAGTACCTGTGCTTATATCAAACTCTGGTTTGATGCATCACCCCACCTCTCCTTCCCCCTTAAGCAGGCATAAGAGTGTTTTCTAAATGTGAGACTCTGTTCTCTTTGCTAACTCAGTTCATGTGTAGCCATGTTTACAGGATCTTCCTAAGTGATATCTTATGATAAGTTTCTTTTCCTGTGTGACTTCTTTCCCTTAGAATCATCGTACCTGAATCCACTCATTTTGCTGCTACTGGTCTTACGACATTGATTTCGTGGCTGAGGGATATTCCATCGTACGTAAGTTCCACAATGTTTGGAACCATTTTTATATTTCCTGGGATATTTCAGGTGTACCCAGGTTGAGGTTCTTGTAAGCAGTGCAGCCCTCAATTTGGGGGTGGCTCTGTCTTATGGATTTTCAGTTTTCCCAAGGTATATTCCCTAGACTGGAAGTGCCCTTGGCTCTGTAGCTCTGTTGTTTACTTGTTTTAGGGAACACAATGCACTCCTCCAGTGAGGCGGTTGGCAACTTACATCCCGCCCATCAGCATAACAAGGCTCCCTGTTCTCCAGGGCCTGTCTTGCCTTTCTGGTTTTTACACATTTTGTGGATGTCCCTTTTGACCGGTGGGAAGTGATACTTCTTTGTAGTGCAGATTTGCATTGCCCGCTTGCTTGCTTGGCCAAAAAGGGCGTATGCGTTTTCTCCTGAATATATTCAGGAGAAAACGCATACGCCCTTTTTGGCCAAGTGCATCATTGTCGAAGTTGTGCCCCTCTTCCTGTGCTTTACAGGCGATTCTAACGTACCTCTTGAAATCTGTTTCCTGCTATTCTGCCTCGCATTCAAGTCCGCCTCGTTGCCTTCCCTCAACAGATTTTTGGACGATAGTTGGCCTTGATTACTCTGCCAGTTTGTGAATTGCTGTGCCCCTGAGCTCCATTTTTCAACTCGTTTTTTGTGAGCTGAACGCAAGTCCAAACATTTGGTTCAGGACCTATACTGGTTCCCGGTGGGTGGCTGAGACTTTGGTGAATTCTTCTTCCTGCCGGGAAATTAGAGTGACATGTGCCCATCCAAATGCCTAACAGCTACTCTCTCATTGGTTCTCCCTCTTCCCTTTCCTCCTCTGCCAAATGGGCAACCTGTGTGAACCAGGAGCTTAAAGGGGCTGTCTCTCCAAGTTGGGAGATTGATAGTAAAGCTGTTGGAAAGTCAAACCGGAGCACCAGGAGAGGGACTCTTCGTTGAGTTTTAGAAACCTTTCGTATTCACAGTGTGTCCATTCTCTAGGTTTCCCGTACATGTTATAGCTGTAGTAATATTCCCTTCAACCTGGAGAGGTGGGACCCATGGAATGGTTGCCATGCATTATTGCTTTAAAGGGTCTGCATTTGCTCACCCAATCTCACCAATCCTCTCAGTCCCAAGTGTCCAGCCTCATGCCACATCCAGCTGTCATCGTAGATAGGGTCATTCCAGGTTGCATCAGAGACCCTGAAGGAATTGTAAAGAATTTCCCTGTTTCTTTGTTCTGTTTTTGAAATTCCTTTTTAGAGTGGGTTTGAGCTGATTCTCGCTGCCATGTTTATGCCAGTCTAGACACACTTGATTCCCTTACGGAGACATATCAATACATAGGTTTTAAGATTCTTACTAGTCAGATCTATTCCTCTGCGGGAAATATGGGGTTTTGAGTCCCTTTCACTGAGGAAGGTGTAGGTCTTGTCTATTCCATAGTTGGTTTTTGGAACAGTACCTGTGCTTATATCAAACTCTGGTTTGATGCATCACCCCACCTCTCCTTCCCCCTTAAGCAGGCATAAGAGTGTTTTCTAAATGTGAGACTCTGTTCTCTTTGCTAACTCAGTTCATGTGTAGCCATGTTTACAGGATCTTCCTAAGTGATATCTTATGATAAGTTTCTTTTCCTGTGTGACTTCTTTCCCTTAGAATCATCGTACCTGAATCCACTCATTTTGCTGCTACTGGTCTTACGACATTGATTTTGTGGCTGAGGGATATTCCATCGTACGTAAGTTCCACAATGTTTGGAACCATTTTTATATTTCCTGGGATATTTCAGGTGTACCCAGGTTGAGGTTCTTGTAAGCAGTGCAGCCCTCAATTTGGGGGTGGCTCTGTCTTATGGATTTTCAGTTTTCCCAAGGTATATTCCCTAGACTGGAAGTGCCCTTGGCTCTGTAGCTCTGTTGTTTACTTGTTTTAGGGAACACAATGCACTCCTCCAGTGAGGCGGTTGGCAACTTACATCCCGCCCATCAGCATAACAAGGCTCCCTGTTCTCCAGGGCCTGTCTTGCCTTTCTGGTTTTTACACATTTTGTGGATGTCCCTTTTGACCGGTGGGAAGTGATACTTCTTTGTAGTGCAGATTTGCATTGCCCGCTTGCTTGCTTGGCCAAAAAGGGCGTATGCGTTTTCTCCTGAATATATTCAGGAGAAAACGCATACGCCCTTTTTGGCCAAGTGCATCATTGTCGAAGTTGTGCCCCTCTTCCTGTGCTTTACAGGCGATTCTAACGTACCTCTTGAAATCTGTTTCCTGCTATTCTGCCTCGCATTCAAGTCCGCCTCGTTGCCTTCCCTCAACAGATTTTTGGACGATAGTTGGCCTTGATTACTCTGCCAGTTTGTGAATTGCTGTGCCCCTGAGCTCCATTTTTCAACTCGTTTTTTGTGAGCTGAACGCAAGTCCAAACATTTGGTTCAGGACCTATACTGGTTCCCGGTGGGTGGCTGAGACTTTGGTGAATTCTTCTTCCTGCCGGGAAATTAGAGTGACATGTGCCCATCCAAATGCCTAACAGCTACTCTCTCATTGGTTCTCCCTCTTCCCTTTCCTCCTCTGCCAAATGGGCAACCTGTGTGAACCAGGAGCTTAAAGGGGCTGTCTCTCCAAGTTGGGAGATTGATAGTAAAGCTGTTGGAAAGTCAAACCGGAGCACCAGGAGAGGGACTCTTCGTTGAGTTTTAGAAACCTTTCGTATTCACAGTGTGTCCATTCTCTAGGTTTCCCGTACATGTTATAGCTGTAGTAATATTCCCTTCAACCTGGAGAGGTGGGACCCATGGAATGGTTGCCATGCATTATTGCTTTAAAGGGTCTGCATTTGCTCACCCAATCTCACCAATCCTCTCAGTCCCAAGTGTCCAGCCTCATGCCACATCCAGCTGTCATCGTAGATAGGGTCATTCCAGGTTGCATCAGAGACCCTGAAGGAATTGTAAAGAATTTCCCTGTTTCTTTGTTCTGTTTTTGAAATTCCTTTTTAGAGTGGGTTTGAGCTGATTCTCGCTGCCATGTTTATGCCAGTCTAGACACACTTGATTCCCTTACGGAGACATATCAATACATAGGTTTTAAGATTCTTACTAGTCAGATCTATTCCTCTGCGGGAAATATGGGGTTTTGAGTCCCTTTCACTGAGGAAGGTGTAGGTCTTGTCTATTCCATAGTTGGTTTTTGGAACAGTACCTGTGCTTATATCAAACTCTGGTTTGATGCATCACCCCACCTCTCCTTCCCCCTTAAGCAGGCATAAGAGTGTTTTCTAAATGTGAGACTCTGTTCTCTTTGCTAACTCAGTTCATGTGTAGCCATGTTTACAGGATCTTCCTAAGTGATATCTTATGATAAGTTTCTTTTCCTGTGTGACTTCTTTCCCTTAGAATCATCGTACCTGAATCCACTCATTTTGCTGCTACTGGTCTTACGACATTGATTTCGTGGCTGAGGGATATTCCATCGTACGTAAGTTCCACAATGTTTGGAACCATTTTTATATTTCCTGGGATATTTCAGGTGTACCCAGGTTGAGGTTCTTGTAAGCAGTGCAGCCCTCAATTTGGGGGTGGCTCTGTCTTATGGATTTTCAGTTTTCCCAAGGTATATTCCCTAGACTGGAAGTGCCCTTGGCTCTGTAGCTCTGTTGTTTACTTGTTTTAGGGAACACAATGCACTCCTCCAGTGAGGCGGTTGGCAACTTACATCCCGCCCATCAGCATAACAAGGCTCCCTGTTCTCCAGGGCCTGTCTTGCCTTTCTGGTTTTTACACATTTTGTGGATGTCCCTTTTGACCGGTGGGAAGTGATACTTCTTTGTAGTGCAGATTTGCATTGCCCGCTTGCTTGCTTGGCCAAAAAGGGCGTATGCGTTTTCTCCTGAATATATTCAGGAGAAAACGCATACGCCCTTTTTGGCCAAGTGCATCATTGTCGAAGTTGTGCCCCTCTTCCTGTGCTTTACAGGCGATTCTAACGTACCTCTTGAAATCTGTTTCCTGCTATTCTGCCTCGCATTCAAGTCCGCCTCGTTGCCTTCCCTCAACAGATTTTTGGACGATAGTTGGCCTTGATTACTCTGCCAGTTTGTGAATTGCTGTGCCCCTGAGCTCCATTTTTCAACTCGTTTTTTGTGAGCTGAACGCAAGTCCAAACATTTGGTTCAGGACCTATACTGGTTCCCGGTGGGTGGCTGAGACTTTGGTGAATTCTTCTTCCTGCCGGGAAATTAGAGTGACATGTGCCCACCCAAATGCCTAACAGCTACTCTCTCATTGGTTCTCCCTCTTCCCTTTCCTCCTCTGCCAAATGGGCAACCTGTGTGAACCAGGAGCTTAAAGGGGCTGTCTCTCCAAGTTGGGAGATTGATAGTAAAGCTGTTGGAAAGTCAAACCGGAGCACCAGGAGAGGGACTCTTCGTTGAGTTTTAGAAACCTTTCGTATTCACAGTGTGTCCATTCTCTAGGTTTCCCGTACATGTTATAGCTGTAGTAATATTCCCTTCAACCTGGAGAGGTGGGACCCATGGAATGGTTGCCATGCATTATTGCTTTAAAGGGTCTGCATTTGCTCACCCAATCTCACCAATCCTCTCAGTCCCAAGTGTCCAGCCTCATGCCACATCCAGCTGTCATCGTAGATAGGGTCATTCCAGGTTGCATCAGAGACCCTGAAGGAATTGTAAAGAATTTCCCTGTTTCTTTGTTCTGTTTTTGAAATTCCTTTTTAGAGTGGGTTTGAGCTGATTCTCGCTGCCATGTTTATGCCAGTCTAGACACACTTGATTCCCTTACGGAGACATATCAATACATAGGTTTTAAGATTCTTACTAGTCAGATCTATTCCTCTGCGGGAAATATGGGGTTTTGAGTCCCTTTCACTGAGGAAGGTGTAGGTCTTGTCTATTCCATAGTTGGTTTTTGGAACAGTACCTGTGCTTATATCAAACTCTGGTTTGATGCATCACCCCACCTCTCCTTCCCCCTTAAGCAGGCATAAGAGTGTTTTCTAAATGTGAGACTCTGTTCTCTTTGCTAACTCAGTTCATGTGTAGCCATGTTTACAGGATCTTCCTAAGTGATATCTTATGATAAGTTTCTTTTCCTGTGTGACTTCTTTCCCTTAGAATCATCGTACCTGAATCCACTCATTTTGCTGCTACTGGTCTTACGACATTGATTTCGTGGCTGAGGGATATTCCATCGTACGTAAGTTCCACAATGTTTGGAACCATTTTTATATTTCCTGGGATATTTCAGGTGTACCCAGGTTGAGGTTCTTGTAAGCAGTGCAGCCCTCAATTTGGGGGTGGCTCTGTCTTATGGATTTTCAGTTTTCCCAAGGTATATTCCCTAGACTGGAAGTGCCCTTGGCTCTGTAGCTCTGTTGTTTACTTGTTTTAGGGAACACAATGCACTCCTCCAGTGAGGCGGTTGGCAACTTACATCCCGCCCATCAGCATAACAAGGCTCCCTGTTCTCCAGGGCCTGTCTTGCCTTTCTGGTTTTTACACATTTTGTGGATGTCCCTTTTGACCGGTGGGAAGTGATACTTCTTTGTAGTGCAGATTTGCATTGCCCGCTTGCTTGCTTGGCCAAAAAGGGCGTATGCGTTTTCTCCTGAATATATTCAGGAGAAAACGCATACGCCCTTTTTGGCCAAGTGCATCATTGTCGAAGTTGTGCCCCTCTTCCTGTGCTTTACAGGCGATTCTAACGTACCTCTTGAAATCTGTTTCCTGCTATTCTGCCTCGCATTCAAGTCCGCCTCGTTGCCTTCCCTCAACAGATTTTTGGACGATAGTTGGCCTTGATTACTCTGCCAGTTTGTGAATTGCTGTGCCCCTGAGCTCCATTTTTCAACTCGTTTTTTGTGAGCTGAACGCAAGTCCAAACATTTGGTTCAGGACCTATACTGGTTCCCGGTGGGTGGCTGAGACTTTGGTGAATTCTTCTTCCTGCCGGGAAATTAGAGTGACATGTGCCCACCCAAATGCCTAACAGCTACTCTCTCATTGGTTCTCCCTCTTCCCTTTCCTCCTCTGCCAAATGGGCAACCTGTGTGAACCAGGAGCTTAAAGGGGCTGTCTCTCCAAGTTGGGAGATTGATAGTAAAGCTGTTGGAAAGTCAAACCGGAGCACCAGGAGAGGGACTCTTCGTTGAGTTTTAGAAACCTTTCGTATTCACAGTGTGTCCATTCTCTAGGTTTCCCGTACATGTTATAGCTGTAGTAATATTCCCTTCAACCTGGAGAGGTGGGACCCATGGAATGGTTGCCATGCATTATTGCTTTAAAGGGTCTGCATTTGCTCACCCAATCTCACCAATCCTCTCAGTCCCAAGTGTCCAGCCTCATGCCACATCCAGCTGTCATCGTAGATAGGGTCATTCCAGGTTGCATCAGAGACCCTGAAGGAATTGTAAAGAATTTCCCTGTTTCTTTGTTCTGTTTTTGAAATTCCTTTTTAGAGTGGGTTTGAGCTGATTCTCGCTGCCATGTTTATGCCAGTCTAGACACACTTGATTCCCTTACGGAGACATATCAATACATAGGTTTTAAGATTCTTACTAGTCAGATCTATTCCTCTGCGGGAAATATGGGGTTTTGAGTCCCTTTCACTGAGGAAGGTGTAGGTCTTGTCTATTCCATAGTTGGTTTTTGGAACAGTACCTGTGCTTATATCAAACTCTGGTTTGATGCATCACCCCACCTCTCCTTCCCCCTTAAGCAGGCATAAGAGTGTTTTCTAAATGTGAGACTCTGTTCTCTTTGCTAACTCAGTTCATGTGTAGCCATGTTTACAGGATCTTCCTAAGTGATATCTTATGATAAGTTTCTTTTCCTGTGTGACTTCTTTCCCTTAGAATCATCGTACCTGAATCCACTCATTTTGCTGCTACTGGTCTTATGACATTGATTTCGTGGCTGAGGGATATTCCATCGTACGTAAGTTCCACAATGTTTGGAACCATTTTTATATTTCCTGGGATATTTCAGGTGTACCCAGGTTGAGGTTCTTGTAAGCAGTGCAGCCCTCAATTTGGGGGTGGCTCTGTCTTATGGATTTTCAGTTTTCCCAAGGTATATTCCCTAGACTGGAAGTGCCCTTGGCTCTGTAGCTCTGTTGTTTACTTGTTTTAGGGAACACAATGCACTCCTCCAGTGAGGCGGTTGGCAACTTACATCCCGCCCATCAGCATAACAAGGCTCCCTGTTCTCCAGGGCCTGTCTTGCCTTTCTGGTTTTTACACATTTTGTGGATGTCCCTTTTGACCGGTGGGAAGTGATACTTCTTTGTAGTGCAGATTTGCATTGCCCGCTTGCTTGCTTGGCCAAAAAGGGCGTATGCGTTTTCTCCTGAATATATTCAGGAGAAAACGCATACGCCCTTTTTGGCCAAGTGCATCATTGTCGAAGTTGTGCCCCTCTTCCTGTGCTTTACAGGCGATTCTAACGTACCTCTTGAAATCTGTTTCCTGCTATTCTGCCTCGCATTCAAGTCCGCCTCGTTGCCTTCCCTCAACAGATTTTTGGACGATAGTTGGCCTTGATTACTCTGCCAGTTTGTGAATTGCTGTGCCCCTGAGCTCCATTTTTCAACTCGTTTTTTGTGAGCTGAACGCAAGTCCAAACATTTGGTTCAGGACCTATACTGGTTCCCGGTGGGTGGCTGAGACTTTGGTGAATTCTTCTTCCTGCCGGGAAATTAGAGTGACATGTGCCCACCCAAATGCCTAACAGCTACTCTCTCATTGGTTCTCCCTCTTCCCTTTCCTCCTCTGCCAAATGGGCAACCTGTGTGAACCAGGAGCTTAAAGGGGCTGTCTCTCCAAGTTGGGAGATTGATAGTAAAGCTGTTGGAAAGTCAAACCGGAGCACCAGGAGAGGGACTCTTCGTTGAGTTTTAGAAACCTTTCGTATTCACAGTGTGTCCATTCTCTAGGTTTCCCGTACATGTTATAGCTGTAGTAATATTCCCTTCAACCTGGAGAGGTGGGACCCATGGAATGGTTGCCATGCATTATTGCTTTAAAGGGTCTGCATTTGCTCACCCAATCTCACCAATCCTCTCAGTCCCAAGTGTCCAGCCTCATGCCACATCCAGCTGTCATCGTAGATAGGGTCATTCCAGGTTGCATCAGAGACCCTGAAGGAATTGTAAAGAATTTCCCTGTTTCTTTGTTCTGTTTTTGAAATTCCTTTTTAGAGTGGGTTTGAGCTGATTCTCGCTGCCATGTTTATGCCAGTCTAGACACACTTGATTCCCTTACGGAGACATATCAATACATAGGTTTTAAGATTCTTACTAGTCAGATCTATTCCTCTGCGGGAAATATGGGGTTTTGAGTCCCTTTCACTGAGGAAGGTGTAGGTCTTGTCTATTCCATAGTTGGTTTTTGGAACAGTACCTGTGCTTATATCAAACTCTGGTTTGATGCATCACCCCACCTCTCCTTCCCCCTTAAGCAGGCATAAGAGTGTTTTCTAAATGTGAGACTCTGTTCTCTTTGCTAACTCAGTTCATGTGTAGCCATGTTTACAGGATCTTCCTAAGTGATATCTTATGATAAGTTTCTTTTCCTGTGTGACTTCTTTCCCTTAGAATCATCGTACCTGAATCCACTCATTTTGCTGCTACTGGTCTTACGACATTGATTTCGTGGCTGAGGGATATTCCATCGTACGTAAGTTCCACAATGTTTGGAACCATTTTTATATTTCCTGGGATATTTCAGGTGTACCCAGGTTGAGGTTCTTGTAAGCAGTGCAGCCCTCAATTTGGGGGTGGCTCTGTCTTATGGATTTTCAGTTTTCCCAAGGTATATTCCCTAGACTGGAAGTGCCCTTGGCTCTGTAGCTCTGTTGTTTACTTGTTTTAGGGAACACAATGCACTCCTCCAGTGAGGCGGTTGGCAACTTACATCCCGCCCATCAGCATAACAAGGCTCCCTGTTCTCCAGGGCCTGTCTTGCCTTTCTGGTTTTTACACATTTTGTGGATGTCCCTTTTGACCGGTGGGAAGTGATACTTCTTTGTAGTGCAGATTTGCATTGCCCGCTTGCTTGCTTGGCCAAAAAGGGCGTATGCGTTTTCTCCTGAATATATTCAGGAGAAAACGCATACGCCCTTTTTGGCCAAGTGCATCATTGTCGAAGTTGTGCCCCTCTTCCTGTGCTTTACAGGCGATTCTAACGTACCTCTTGAAATCTGTTTCCTGCTATTCTGCCTCGCATTCAAGTCCGCCTCGTTGCCTTCCCTCAACAGATTTTTGGACGATAGTTGGCCTTGATTACTCTGCCAGTTTGTGAATTGCTGTGCCCCTGAGCTCCATTTTTCAACTCGTTTTTTGTGAGCTGAACGCAAGTCCAAACATTTGGTTCAGGACCTATACTGGTTCCCGGTGGGTGGCTGAGACTTTGGTGAATTCTTCTTCCTGCCGGGAAATTAGAGTGACATGTGCCCATCCAAATGCCTAACAGCTACTCTCTCATTGGTTCTCCCTCTTCCCTTTCCTCCTCTGCCAAATGGGCAACCTGTGTGAACCAGGAGCTTAAAGGGGCTGTCTCTCCAAGTTGGGAGATTGATAGTAAAGCTCTTGGAAAGTCAAACCGGAGCACCAGGAGAGGGACTCTTCGTTGAGTTTTAGAAACCTTTCGTATTCACAGTGTGTCCATTCTCTAGGTTTCCCGTACATGTTATAGCTGTAGTAATATTCCCTTCAACCTGGAGAGGTGGGACCCATGGAATGGTTGCCATGCATTATTGCTTTAAAGGGTCTGCATTTGCTCACCCAATCTCACCAATCCTCTCAGTCCCAAGTGTCCAGCCTCATGCCACATCCAGCTGTCATCGTAGATAGGGTCATTCCAGGTTGCATCAGAGACCCTGAAGGAATTGTAAAGAATTTCCCTGTTTCTTTGTTCTGTTTTTGAAATTCCTTTTTAGAGTGGGTTTGAGCTGATTCTCGCTGCCATGTTTATGCCAGTCTAGACACACTTGATTCCCTTACGGAGACATATCAATACATAGGTTTTAAGATTCTTACTAGTCAGATCTATTCCTCTGCGGGAAATATGGGGTTTTGAGTCCCTTTCACTGAGGAAGGTGTAGGTCTTGTCTATTCCATAGTTGGTTTTTGGAACAGTACCTGTGCTTATATCAAACTCTGGTTTGATGCATCACCCCACCTCTCCTTCCCCCTTAAGCAGGCATAAGAGTGTTTTCTAAATGTGAGACTCTGTTCTCTTTGCTAACTCAGTTCATGTGTAGCCATGTTTACAGGATCTTCCTAAGTGATATCTTATGATAAGTTTCTTTTCCTGTGTGACTTCTTTCCCTTAGAATCATCGTACCTGAATCCACTCATTTTGCTGCTACTGGTCTTACGACATTGATTTCGTGGCTGAGGGATATTCCATCGTACGTAAGTTCCACAATGTTTGGAACCATTTTTATATTTCCTGGGATATTTCAGGTGTACCCAGGTTGAGGTTCTTGTAAGCAGTGCAGCCCTCAATTTGGGGGTGGCTCTGTCTTATGGATTTTCAGTTTTCCCAAGGTATATTCCCTAGACTGGAAGTGCCCTTGGCTCTGTAGCTCTGTTGTTTACTTGTTTTAGGGAACACAATGCACTCCTCCAGTGAGGCGGTTGGCAACTTACATCCCGCCCATCAGCATAACAAGGCTCCCTGTTCTCCAGGGCCTGTCTTGCCTTTCTGGTTTTTACACATTTTGTGGATGTCCCTTTTGACCGGTGGGAAGTGATACTTCTTTGTAGTGCAGATTTGCATTGCCCGCTTGCTTGCTTGGCCAAAAAGGGCGTATGCGTTTTCTCCTGAATATATTCAGGAGAAAACGCATACGCCCTTTTTGGCCAAGTGCATCATTGTCGAAGTTGTGCCCCTCTTCCTGTGCTTTACAGGCGATTCTAACGTACCTCTTGAAATCTGTTTCCTGCTATTCTGCCTCGCATTCAAGTCCGCCTCGTTGCCTTCCCTCAACAGATTTTTGGACGATAGTTGGCCTTGATTACTCTGCCAGTTTGTGAATTGCTGTGCCCCTGAGCTCCATTTTTCAACTCGTTTTTTGTGAGCTGAACGCAAGTCCAAACATTTGGTTCAGGACCTATACTGGTTCCCGGTGGGTGGCTGAGACTTTGGTGAATTCTTCTTCCTGCCGGGAAATTAGAGTGACATGTGCCCACCCAAATGCCTAACAGCTACTCTCTCATTGGTTCTCCCTCTTCCCTTTCCTCCTCTGCCAAATGGGCAACCTGTGTGAACCAGGAGCTTAAAGGGGCTGTCTCTCCAAGTTGGGAGATTGATAGTAAAGCTGTTGGAAAGTCAAACCGGAGCACCAGGAGAGGGACTCTTCGTTGAGTTTTAGAAACCTTTCGTATTCACAGTGTGTCCATTCTCTAGGTTTCCCGTACATGTTATAGCTGTAGTAATATTCCCTTCAACCTGGAGAGGTGGGACCCATGGAATGGTTGCCATGCATTATTGCTTTAAAGGGTCTGCATTTGCTCACCCAATCTCACCAATCCTCTCAGTCCCAAGTGTCCAGCCTCATGCCACATCCAGCTGTCATCGTAGATAGGGTCATTCCAGGTTGCATCAGAGACCCTGAAGGAATTGTAAAGAATTTCCCTGTTTCTTTGTTCTGTTTTTGAAATTCCTTTTTAGAGTGGGTTTGAGCTGATTCTCGCTGCCATGTTTATGCCAGTCTAGACACACTTGATTCCCTTACGGAGACATATCAATACATAGGTTTTAAGATTCTTACTAGTCAGATCTATTCCTCTGCGGGAAATATGGGGTTTTGAGTCCCTTTCACTGAGGAAGGTGTAGGTCTTGTCTATTCCATAGTTGGTTTTTGGAACAGTACCTGTGCTTATATCAAACTCTGGTTTGATGCATCACCCCACCTCTCCTTCCCCCTTAAGCAGGCATAAGAGTGTTTTCTAAATGTGAGACTCTGTTCTCTTTGCTAACTCAGTTCATGTGTAGCCATGTTTACAGGATCTTCCTAAGTGATATCTTATGATAAGTTTCTTTTCCTGTGTGACTTCTTTCCCTTAGAATCATCGTACCTGAATCCACTCATTTTGCTGCTACTGGTCTTATGACATTGATTTCGTGGCTGAGGGATATTCCATCGTACGTAAGTTCCACAATGTTTGGAACCATTTTTATATTTCCTGGGATATTTCAGGTGTACCCAGGTTGAGGTTCTTGTAAGCAGTGCAGCCCTCAATTTGGGGGTGGCTCTGTCTTATGGATTTTCAGTTTTCCCAAGGTATATTCCCTAGACTGGAAGTGCCCTTGGCTCTGTAGCTCTGTTGTTTACTTGTTTTAGGGAACACAATGCACTCCTCCAGTGAGGCGGTTGGCAACTTACATCCCGCCCATCAGCATAACAAGGCTCCCTGTTCTCCAGGGCCTGTCTTGCCTTTCTGGTTTTTACACATTTTGTGGATGTCCCTTTTGACCGGTGGGAAGTGATACTTCTTTGTAGTGCAGATTTGCATTGCCCGCTTGCTTGCTTGGCCAAAAAGGGCGTATGCGTTTTCTCCTGAATATATTCAGGAGAAAACGCATACGCCCTTTTTGGCCAAGTGCATCATTGTCGAAGTTGTGCCCCTCTTCCTGTGCTTTACAGGCGATTCTAACGTACCTCTTGAAATCTGTTTCCTGCTATTCTGCCTCGCATTCAAGTCCGCCTCGTTGCCTTCCCTCAACAGATTTTTGGACGATAGTTGGCCTTGATTACTCTGCCAGTTTGTGAATTGCTGTGCCCCTGAGCTCCATTTTTCAACTCGTTTTTTGTGAGCTGAACGCAAGTCCAAACATTTGGTTCAGGACCTATACTGGTTCCCGGTGGGTGGCTGAGACTTTGGTGAATTCTTCTTCCTGCCGGGAAATTAGAGTGACATGTGCCCACCCAAATGCCTAACAGCTACTCTCTCATTGGTTCTCCCTCTTCCCTTTCCTCCTCTGCCAAATGGGCAACCTGTGTGAACCAGGAGCTTAAAGGGGCTGTCTCTCCAAGTTGGGAGATTGATAGTAAAGCTGTTGGAAAGTCAAACCGGAGCACCAGGAGAGGGACTCTTCGTTGAGTTTTAGAAACCTTTCGTATTCACAGTGTGTCCATTCTCTAGGTTTCCCGTACATGTTATAGCTGTAGTAATATTCCCTTCAACCTGGAGAGGTGGGACCCATGGAATGGTTGCCATGCATTATTGCTTTAAAGGGTCTGCATTTGCTCACCCAATCTCACCAATCCTCTCAGTCCCAAGTGTCCAGCCTCATGCCACATCCAGCTGTCATCGTAGATAGGGTCATTCCAGGTTGCATCAGAGACCCTGAAGGAATTGTAAAGAATTTCCCTGTTTCTTTGTTCTGTTTTTGAAATTCCTTTTTAGAGTGGGTTTGAGCTGATTCTCGCTGCCATGTTTATGCCAGTCTAGACACACTTGATTCCCTTACGGAGACATATCAATACATAGGTTTTAAGATTCTTACTAGTCAGATCTATTCCTCTGCGGGAAATATGGGGTTTTGAGTCCCTTTCACTGAGGAAGGTGTAGGTCTTGTCTATTCCATAGTTGGTTTTTGGAACAGTACCTGTGCTTATATCAAACTCTGGTTTGATGCATCACCCCACCTCTCCTTCCCCCTTAAGCAGGCATAAGAGTGTTTTCTAAATGTGAGACTCTGTTCTCTTTCCTAACTCAGTTCATGTGTAGCCATGTTTACAGGATCTTCCTAAGTGATATCTTATGATAAGTTTCTTTTCCTGTGTGACTTCGTTCCCTTAGAATCATCGTACCTGAATCCACTCATTTTGCTGCTACTGGTCTTATGACATTGATTTCGTGGCTGAGGGATATTCCATCGTACGTAAGTTCCACAATGTTTGGAACCATTTTTATATTTCCTGGGATATTTCAGGTGTACCCAGGTTGAGGTTCTTGTAAGCAGTGCAGCCCTCAATTTGGGGGTGGCTCTGTCTTATGGATTTTCAGTTTTCCCAAGGTATATTCCCTAGACTGGAAGTGCCCTTGGCTCTGTAGCTCTGTTGTTTACTTGTTTTAGGGAACACAATGCACTCCTCCAGTGAGGCGGTTGGCAACTTACATCCCGCCCATCAGCATAACAAGGCTCCCTGTTCTCCAGGGCCTGTCTTGCCTTTCTGGTTTTTACACATTTTGTGGATGTCCCTTTTGACCGGTGGGAAGTGATACTTCTTTGTAGTGCAGATTTGCATTGCCCGCTTGCTTGCTTGGCCAAAAAGGGCGTATGCGTTTTCTCCTGAATATATTCAGGAGAAAACGCATACGCCCTTTTTGGCCAAGTGCATCATTGTCGAAGTTGTGCCCCTCTTCCTGTGCTTTACAGGCGATTCTAACGTACCTCTTGAAATCTGTTTCCTGCTATTCTGCCTCGCATTCAAGTCCGCCTCGTTGCCTTCCCTCAACAGATTTTTGGACGATAGTTGGCCTTGATTACTCTGCCAGTTTGTGAATTGCTGTGCCCCTGAGCTCCATTTTTCAACTCGTTTTTTGTGAGCTGAACGCAAGTCCAAACATTTGGTTCAGGACCTATACTGGTTCCCGGTGGGTGGCTGAGACTTTGGTGAATTCTTCTTCCTGCCGGGAAATTAGAGTGACATGTGCCCACCCAAATGCCTAACAGCTACTCTCTCATTGGTTCTCCCTCTTCCCTTTCCTCCTCTGCCAAATGGGCAACCTGTGTGAACCAGGAGCTTAAAGGGGCTGTCTCTCCAAGTTGGGAGATTGATAGTAAAGCTGTTGGAAAGTCAAACCGGAGCACCAGGAGAGGGACTCTTCGTTGAGTTTTAGAAACCTTTCGTATTCACAGTGTGTCCATTCTCTAGGTTTCCCGTACATGTTATAGCTGTAGTAATATTCCCTTCAACCTGGAGAGGTGGGACCCATGGAATGGTTGCCATGCATTATTGCTTTAAAGGGTCTGCATTTGCTCACCCAATCTCACCAATCCTCTCAGTCCCAAGTGTCCAGCCTCATGCCACATCCAGCTGTCATCGTAGATAGGGTCATTCCAGGTTGCATCAGAGACCCTGAAGGAATTGTAAAGAATTTCCCTGTTTCTTTGTTCTGTTTTTGAAATTCCTTTTTAGAGTGGGTTTGAGCTGATTCTCGCTGCCATGTTTATGCCAGTCTAGACACACTTGATTCCCTTACGGAGACATATCAATACATAGGTTTTAAGATTCTTACTAGTCAGATCTATTCCTCTGCGGGAAATATGGGGTTTTGAGTCCCTTTCACTGAGGAAGGTGTAGGTCTTGTCTATTCCATAGTTGGTTTTTGGAACAGTACCTGTGCTTATATCAAACTCTGGTTTGATGCATCACCCCACCTCTCCTTCCCCCTTAAGCAGGCATAAGAGTGTTTTCTAAATGTGAGACTCTGTTCTCTTTGCTAACTCAGTTCATGTGTAGCCATGTTTACAGGATCTTCCTAAGTGATATCTTATGATAAGTTTCTTTTCCTGTGTGACTTCGTTCCCTTAGAATCATCGTACCTGAATCCACTCATTTTGCTGCTACTGGTCTTATGACATTGATTTCGTGGCTGAGGGATATTCCATCGTACGTAAGTTCCACAATGTTTGGAACCATTTTTATATTTCCTGGGATATTTCAGGTGTACCCAGGTTGAGGTTCTTGTAAGCAGTGCAGCCCTCAATTTGGGGGTGGCTCTGTCTTATGGATTTTCAGTTTTCCCAAGGTATATTCCCTAGACTGGAAGTGCCCTTGGCTCTGTAGCTCTGTTGTTTACTTGTTTTAGGGAACACAATGCACTCCTCCAGTGAGGCGGTTGGCAACTTACATCCCGCCCATCAGCATAACAAGGCTCCCTGTTCTCCAGGGCCTGTCTTGCCTTTCTGGTTTTTACACATTTTGTGGATGTCCCTTTTGACCGGTGGGAAGTGATACTTCTTTGTAGTGCAGATTTGCATTGCCCGCTTGCTTGCTTGGCCAAAAAGGGCGTATGCGTTTTCTCCTGAATATATTCAGGAGAAAACGCATACGCCCTTTTTGGCCAAGTGCATCATTGTCGAAGTTGTGCCCCTCTTCCTGTGCTTTACAGGCGATTCTAACGTACCTCTTGAAATCTGTTTCCTGCTATTCTGCCTCGCATTCAAGTCCGCCTCGTTGCCTTCCCTCAACAGATTTTTGGACGATAGTTGGCCTTGATTACTCTGCCAGTTTGTGAATTGCTGTGCCCCTGAGCTCCATTTTTCAACTCGTTTTTTGTGAGCTGAACGCAAGTCCAAACATTTGGTTCAGGACCTATACTGGTTCCCGGTGGGTGGCTGAGACTTTGGTGAATTCTTCTTCCTGCCGGGAAATTAGAGTGACATGTGCCCACCCAAATGCCTAACGGCTACTCTCTCATTGGTTCTCCCTCTTCCCTTTCCTCCTCTGCCAAATGGGCAACCTGTGTGAACCAGGAGCTTAAAGGGGCTGTCTCTCCAAGTTGGGAGATTGATAGTAAAGCTGTTGGAAAGTCAAACCGGAGCACCAGGAGAGGGACTCTTCGTTGAGTTTTAGAAACCTTTCGTATTCACAGTGTGTCCATTCTCTAGGTTTCCCGTACATGTTATAGCTGTAGTAATATTCCCTTCAACCTGGAGAGGTGGGACCCATGGAATGGTTGCCATGCATTATTGCTTTAAAGGGTCTGCATTTGCTCACCCAATCTCACCAATCCTCTCAGTCCCAAGTGTCCAGCCTCATGCCACATCCAGCTGTCATCGTAGATAGGGTCATTCCAGGTTGCATCAGAGACCCTGAAGGAATTGTAAAGAATTTCCCTGTTTCTTTGTTCTGTTTTTGAAATTCCTTTTTAGAGTGGGTTTGAGCTGATTCTCGCTGCCATGTTTATGCCAGTCTAGACACACTTGATTCCCTTACGGAGACATATCAATACATAGGTTTTAAGATTCTTACTAGTCAGATCTATTCCTCTGCGGGAAATATGGGGTTTTGAGTCCCTTTCACTGAGGAAGGTGTAGGTCTTGTCTATTCCATAGTTGGTTTTTGGAACAGTACCTGTGCTTATATCAAACTCTGGTTTGATGCATCACCCCACCTCTCCTTCCCCCTTAAGCAGGCATAAGAGTGTTTTCTAAATGTGAGACTCTGTTCTCTTTCCTAACTCAGTTCATGTGTAGCCATGTTTACAGGATCTTCCTAAGTGATATCTTATGATAAGTTTCTTTTCCTGTGTGACTTCGTTCCCTTAGAATCATCGTACCTGAATCCACTCATTTTGCTGCTACTGGTCTTATGACATTGATTTCGTGGCTGAGGGATATTCCATCGTACGTAAGTTCCACAATGTTTGGAACCATTTTTATATTTCCTGGGATATTTCAGGTGTACCCAGGTTGAGGTTCTTGTAAGCAGTGCAGCCCTCAATTTGGGGGTGGCTCTGTCTTATGGATTTTCAGTTTTCCCAAGGTATATTCCCTAGACTGGAAGTGCCCTTGGCTCTGTAGCTCTGTTGTTTACTTGTTTTAGGGAACACAATGCACTCCTCCAGTGAGGCGGTTGGCAACTTACATCCCGCCCATCAGCATAACAAGGCTCCCTGTTCTCCAGGGCCTGTCTTGCCTTTCTGGTTTTTACACATTTTGTGGATGTCCCTTTTGACCGGTGGGAAGTGATACTTCTTTGTAGTGCAGATTTGCATTGCCCGCTTGCTTGCTTGGCCAAAAAGGGCGTATGCGTTTTCTCCTGAATATATTCAGGAGAAAACGCATACGCCCTTTTTGGCCAAGTGCATCATTGTCGAAGTTGTGCCCCTCTTCCTGTGCTTTACAGGCGATTCTAACGTACCTCTTGAAATCTGTTTCCTGCTATTCTGCCTCGCATTCAAGTCCGCCTCGTTGCCTTCCCTCAACAGATTTTTGGACGATAGTTGGCCTTGATTACTCTGCCAGTTTGTGAATTGCTGTGCCCCTGAGCTCCATTTTTCAACTCGTTTTTTGTGAGCTGAACGCAAGTCCAAACATTTGGTTCAGGACCTATACTGGTTCCCGGTGGGTGGCTGAGACTTTGGTGAATTCTTCTTCCTGCCGGGAAATTAGAGTGACATGTGCCCACCCAAATGCCTAACAGCTACTCTCTCATTGGTTCTCCCTCTTCCCTTTCCTCCTCTGCCAAATGGGCAACCTGTGTGAACCAGGAGCTTAAAGGGGCTGTCTCTCCAAGTTGGGAGATTGATAGTAAAGCTGTTGGAAAGTCAAACCGGAGCACCAGGAGAGGGACTCTTCGTTGAGTTTTAGAAACCTTTCGTATTCACAGTGTGTCCATTCTCTAGGTTTCCCGTACATGTTATAGCTGTAGTAATATTCCCTTCAACCTGGAGAGGTGGGACCCATGGAATGGTTGCCATGCATTATTGCTTTAAAGGGTCTGCATTTGCTCACCCAATCTCACCAATCCTCTCAGTCCCAAGTGTCCAGCCTCATGCCACATCCAGCTGTCATCGTAGATAGGGTCATTCCAGGTTGCATCAGAGACCCTGAAGGAATTGTAAAGAATTTCCCTGTTTCTTTGTTCTGTTTTTGAAATTCCTTTTTAGAGTGGGTTTGAGCTGATTCTCGCTGCCATGTTTATGCCAGTCTAGACACACTTGATTCCCTTACGGAGACATATCAATACATAGGTTTTAAGATTCTTACTAGTCAGATCTATTCCTCTGCGGGAAATATGGGGTTTTGAGTCCCTTTCACTGAGGAAGGTGTAGGTCTTGTCTATTCCATAGTTGGTTTTTGGAACAGTACCTGTGCTTATATCAAACTCTGGTTTGATGCATCACCCCACCTCTCCTTCCCCCTTAAGCAGGCATAAGAGTGTTTTCTAAATGTGAGACTCTGTTCTCTTTGCTAACTCAGTTCATGTGTAGCCATGTTTACAGGATCTTCCTAAGTGATATCTTATGATAAGTTTCTTTTCCTGTGTGACTTCGTTCCCTTAGAATCATCGTACCTGAATCCACTCATTTTGCTGCTACTGGTCTTATGACATTGATTTCGTGGCTGAGGGATATTCCATCGTACGTAAGTTCCACAATGTTTGGAACCATTTTTATATTTCCTGGGATATTTCAGGTGTACCCAGGTTGAGGTTCTTGTAAGCAGTGCAGCCCTCAATTTGGGGGTGGCTCTGTCTTATGGATTTTCAGTTTTCCCAAGGTATATTCCCTAGACTGGAAGTGCCCTTGGCTCTGTAGCTCTGTTGTTTACTTGTTTTAGGGAACACAATGCACTCCTCCAGTGAGGCGGTTGGCAACTTACATCCCGCCCATCAGCATAACAAGGCTCCCTGTTCTCCAGGGCCTGTCTTGCCTTTCTGGTTTTTACACATTTTGTGGATGTCCCTTTTGACCGGTGGGAAGTGATACTTCTTTGTAGTGCAGATTTGCATTGCCCGCTTGCTTGCTTGGCCAAAAAGGGCGTATGCGTTTTCTCCTGAATATATTCAGGAGAAAACGCATACGCCCTTTTTGGCCAAGTGCATCATTGTCGAAGTTGTGCCCCTCTTCCTGTGCTTTACAGGCGATTCTAACGTACCTCTTGAAATCTGTTTCCTGCTATTCTGCCTCGCATTCAAGTCCGCCTCGTTGCCTTCCCTCAACAGATTTTTGGACGATAGTTGGCCTTGATTACTCTGCCAGTTTGTGAATTGCTGTGCCCCTGAGCTCCATTTTTCAACTCGTTTTTTGTGAGCTGAACGCAAGTCCAAACATTTGGTTCAGGACCTATACTGGTTCCCGGTGGGTGGCTGAGACTTTGGTGAATTCTTCTTCCTGCCGGGAAATTAGAGTGACATGTGCCCACCCAAATGCCTAACGGCTACTCTCTCATTGGTTCTCCCTCTTCCCTTTCCTCCTCTGCCAAATGGGCAACCTGTGTGAACCAGGAGCTTAAAGGGGCTGTCTCTCCAAGTTGGGAGATTGATAGTAAAGCTGTTGGAAAGTCAAACCGGAGCACCAGGAGAGGGACTCTTCGTTGAGTTTTAGAAACCTTTCGTATTCACAGTGTGTCCATTCTCTAGGTTTCCCGTACATGTTATAGCTGTAGTAATATTCCCTTCAACCTGGAGAGGTGGGACCCATGGAATGGTTGCCATGCATTATTGCTTTAAAGGGTCTGCATTTGCTCACCCAATCTCACCAATCCTCTCAGTCCCAAGTGTCCAGCCTCATGCCACATCCAGCTGTCATCGTAGATAGGGTCATTCCAGGTTGCATCAGAGACCCTGAAGGAATTGTAAAGAATTTCCCTGTTTCTTTGTTCTGTTTTTGAAATTCCTTTTTAGAGTGGGTTTGAGCTGATTCTCGCTGCCATGTTTATGCCAGTCTAGACACACTTGATTCCCTTACGGAGACATATCAATACATAGGTTTTAAGATTCTTACTAGTCAGATCTATTCCTCTGCGGGAAATATGGGGTTTTGAGTCCCTTTCACTGAGGAAGGTGTAGGTCTTGTCTATTCCATAGTTGGTTTTTGGAACAGTACCTGTGCTTATATCAAACTCTGGTTTGATGCATCACCCCACCTCTCCTTCCCCCTTAAGCAGGCATAAGAGTGTTTTCTAAATGTGAGACTCTGTTCTCTTTGCTAACTCAGTTCATGTGTAGCCATGTTTACAGGATCTTCCTAAGTGATATCTTATGATAAGTTTCTTTTCCTGTGTGACTTCTTTCCCTTAGAATCATCGTACCTGAATCCACTCATTTTGCTGCTACTGGTCTTATGACATTGATTTCGTGGCTGAGGGATATTCCATCGTACGTAAGTTCCACAATGTTTGGAACCATTTTTATATTTCCTGGGATATTTCAGGTGTACCCAGGTTGAGGTTCTTGTAAGCAGTGCAGCCCTCAATTTGGGGGTGGCTCTGTCTTATGGATTTTCAGTTTTCCCAAGGTATATTCCCTAGACTGGAAGTGCCCTTGGCTCTGTAGCTCTGTTGTTTACTTGTTTTAGGGAACACAATGCACTCCTCCAGTGAGGCGGTTGGCAACTTACATCCCGCCCATCAGCATAACAAGGCTCCCTGTTCTCCAGGGCCTGTCTTGCCTTTCTGGTTTTTACACATTTTGTGGATGTCCCTTTTGACCGGTGGGAAGTGATACTTCTTTGTAGTGCAGATTTGCATTGCCCGCTTGCTTGCTTGGCCAAAAAGGGCGTATGCGTTTTCTCCTGAATATATTCAGGAGAAAACGCATACGCCCTTTTTGGCCAAGTGCATCATTGTCGAAGTTGTGCCCCTCTTCCTGTGCTTTACAGGCGATTCTAACGTACCTCTTGAAATCTGTTTCCTGCTATTCTGCCTCGCATTCAAGTCCGCCTCGTTGCCTTCCCTCAACAGATTTTTGGACGATAGTTGGCCTTGATTACTCTGCCAGTTTGTGAATTGCTGTGCCCCTGAGCTCCATTTTTCAACTCGTTTTTTGTGAGCTGAACGCAAGTCCAAACATTTGGTTCAGGACCTATACTGGTTCCCGGTGGGTGGCTGAGACTTTGGTGAATTCTTCTTCCTGCCGGGAAATTAGAGTGACATGTGCCCACCCAAATGCCTAACAGCTACTCTCTCATTGGTTCTCCCTCTTCCCTTTCCTCCTCTGCCAAATGGGCAACCTGTGTGAACCAGGAGCTTAAAGGGGCTGTCTCTCCAAGTTGGGAGATTGATAGTAAAGCTGTTGGAAAGTCAAACCGGAGCACCAGGAGAGGGACTCTTCGTTGAGTTTTAGAAACCTTTCGTATTCACAGTGTGTCCATTCTCTAGGTTTCCCGTACATGTTATAGCTGTAGTAATATTCCCTTCAACCTGGAGAGGTGGGACCCATGGAATGGTTGCCATGCATTATTGCTTTAAAGGGTCTGCATTTGCTCACCCAATCTCACCAATCCTCTCAGTCCCAAGTGTCCAGCCTCATGCCACATCCAGCTGTCATCGTAGATAGGGTCATTCCAGGTTGCATCAGAGACCCTGAAGGAATTGTAAAGAATTTCCCTGTTTCTTTGTTCTGTTTTTGAAATTCCTTTTTAGAGTGGGTTTGAGCTGATTCTCGCTGCCATGTTTATGCCAGTCTAGACACACTTGATTCCCTTACGGAGACATATCAATACATAGGTTTTAAGATTCTTACTAGTCAGATCTATTCCTCTGCGGGAAATATGGGGTTTTGAGTCCCTTTCACTGAGGAAGGTGTAGGTCTTGTCTATTCCATAGTTGGTTTTTGGAACAGTACCTGTGCTTATATCAAACTCTGGTTTGATGCATCACCCCACCTCTCCTTCCCCCTTAAGCAGGCATAAGAGTGTTTTCTAAATGTGAGACTCTGTTCTCTTTGCTAACTCAGTTCATGTGTAGCCATGTTTACAGGATCTTCCTAAGTGATATCTTATGATAAGTTTCTTTTCCTGTGTGACTTCTTTCCCTTAGAATCATCGTACCTGAATCCACTCATTTTGCTGCTACTGGTCTTATGACATTGATTTCGTGGCTGAGGGATATTCCATCGTACGTAAGTTCCACAATGTTTGGAACCATTTTTATATTTCCTGGGATATTTCAGGTGTACCCAGGTTGAGGTTCTTGTAAGCAGTGCAGCCCTCAATTTGGGGGTGGCTCTGTCTTATGGATTTTCAGTTTTCCCAAGGTATATTCCCTAGACTGGAAGTGCCCTTGGCTCTGTAGCTCTGTTGTTTACTTGTTTTAGGGAACACAATGCACTCCTCCAGTGAGGCGGTTGGCAACTTACATCCCGCCCATCAGCATAACAAGGCTCCCTGTTCTCCAGGGCCTGTCTTGCCTTTCTGGTTTTTACACATTTTGTGGATGTCCCTTTTGACCGGTGGGAAGTGATACTTCTTTGTAGTGCAGATTTGCATTGCCCGCTTGCTTGCTTGGCCAAAAAGGGCGTATGCGTTTTCTCCTGAATATATTCAGGAGAAAACGCATACGCCCTTTTTGGCCAAGTGCATCATTGTCGAAGTTGTGCCCCTCTTCCTGTGCTTTACAGGCGATTCTAACGTACCTCTTGAAATCTGTTTCCTGCTATTCTGCCTCGCATTCAAGTCCGCCTCGTTGCCTTCCCTCAACAGATTTTTGGACGATAGTTGGCCTTGATTACTCTGCCAGTTTGTGAATTGCTGTGCCCCTGAGCTCCATTTTTCAACTCGTTTTTTGTGAGCTGAACGCAAGTCCAAACATTTGGTTCAGGACCTATACTGGTTCCCGGTGGGTGGCTGAGACTTTGGTGAATTCTTCTTCCTGCCGGGAAATTAGAGTGACATGTGCCCATCCAAATGCCTAACAGCTACTCTCTCATTGGTTCTCCCTCTTCCCTTTCCTCCTCTGCCAAATGGGCAACCTGTGTGAACCAGGAGCTTAAAGGGGCTGTCTCTCCAAGTTGGGAGATTGATAGTAAAGCTGTTGGAAAGTCAAACCGGAGCACCAGGAGAGGGACTCTTCGTTGAGTTTTAGAAACCTTTCGTATTCACAGTGTGTCCATTCTCTAGGTTTCCCGTACATGTTATAGCTGTAGTAATATTCCCTTCAACCTGGAGAGGTGGGACCCATGGAATGGTTGCCATGCATTATTGCTTTAAAGGGTCTGCATTTGCTCACCCAATCTCACCAATCCTCTCAGTCCCAAGTGTCCAGCCTCATGCCACATCCAGCTGTCATCGTAGATAGGGTCATTCCAGGTTGCATCAGAGACCCTGAAGGAATTGTAAAGAATTTCCCTGTTTCTTTGTTCTGTTTTTGAAATTCCTTTTTAGAGTGGGTTTGAGCTGATTCTCGCTGCCATGTTTATGCCAGTCTAGACACACTTGATTCCCTTACGGAGACATATCAATACATAGGTTTTAAGATTCTTACTAGTCAGATCTATTCCTCTGCGGGAAATATGGGGTTTTGAGTCCCTTTCACTGAGGAAGGTGTAGGTCTTGTCTATTCCATAGTTGGTTTTTGGAACAGTACCTGTGCTTATATCAAACTCTGGTTTGATGCATCACCCCACCTCTCCTTCCCCCTTAAGCAGGCATAAGAGTGTTTTCTAAATGTGAGACTCTGTTCTCTTTGCTAACTCAGTTCATGTGTAGCCATGTTTACAGGATCTTCCTAAGTGATATCTTATGATAAGTTTCTTTTCCTGTGTGACTTCTTTCCCTTAGAATCATCGTACCTGAATCCACTCATTTTGCTGCTACTGGTCTTATGACATTGATTTCGTGGCTGAGGGATATTCCATCGTACGTAAGTTCCACAATGTTTGGAACCATTTTTATATTTCCTGGGATATTTCAGGTGTACCCAGGTTGAGGTTCTTGTAAGCAGTGCAGCCCTCAATTTGGGGGTGGCTCTGTCTTATGGATTTTCAGTTTTCCCAAGGTATATTCCCTAGACTGGAAGTGCCCTTGGCTCTGTAGCTCTGTTGTTTACTTGTTTTAGGGAACACAATGCACTCCTCCAGTGAGGCGGTTGGCAACTTACATCCCGCCCATCAGCATAACAAGGCTCCCTGTTCTCCAGGGCCTGTCTTGCCTTTCTGGTTTTTACACATTTTGTGGATGTCCCTTTTGACCGGTGGGAAGTGATACTTCTTTGTAGTGCAGATTTGCATTGCCCGCTTGCTTGCTTGGCCAAAAAGGGCGTATGCGTTTTCTCCTGAATATATTCAGGAGAAAACGCATACGCCCTTTTTGGCCAAGTGCATCATTGTCGAAGTTGTGCCCCTCTTCCTGTGCTTTACAGGCGATTCTAACGTACCTCTTGAAATCTGTTTCCTGCTATTCTGCCTCGCATTCAAGTCCGCCTCGTTGCCTTCCCTCAACAGATTTTTGGACGATAGTTGGCCTTGATTACTCTGCCAGTTTGTGAATTGCTGTGCCCCTGAGCTCCATTTTTCAACTCGTTTTTTGTGAGCTGAACGCAAGTCCAAACATTTGGTTCAGGACCTATACTGGTTCCCGGTGGGTGGCTGAGACTTTGGTGAATTCTTCTTCCTGCCGGGAAATTAGAGTGACATGTGCCCATCCAAATGCCTAACAGCTACTCTCTCATTGGTTCTCCCTCTTCCCTTTCCTCCTCTGCCAAATGGGCAACCTGTGTGAACCAGGAGCTTAAAGGGGCTGTCTCTCCAAGTTGGGAGATTGATAGTAAAGCTGTTGGAAAGTCAAACCGGAGCACCAGGAGAGGGACTCTTCGTTGAGTTTTAGAAACCTTTCGTATTCACAGTGTGTCCATTCTCTAGGTTTCCCGTACATGTTATAGCTGTAGTAATATTCCCTTCAACCTGGAGAGGTGGGACCCATGGAATGGTTGCCATGCATTATTGCTTTAAAGGGTCTGCATTTGCTCACCCAATCTCACCAATCCTCTCAGTCCCAAGTGTCCAGCCTCATGCCACATCCAGCTGTCATCGTAGATAGGGTCATTCCAGGTTGCATCAGAGACCCTGAAGGAATTGTAAAGAATTTCCCTGTTTCTTTGTTCTGTTTTTGAAATTCCTTTTTAGAGTGGGTTTGAGCTGATTCTCGCTGCCATGTTTATGCCAGTCTAGACACACTTGATTCCCTTACGGAGACATATCAATACATAGGTTTTAAGATTCTTACTAGTCAGATCTATTCCTCTGCGGGAAATATGGGGTTTTGAGTCCCTTTCACTGAGGAAGGTGTAGGTCTTGTCTATTCCATAGTTGGTTTTTGGAACAGTACCTGTGCTTATATCAAACTCTGGTTTGATGCATCACCCCACCTCTCCTTCCCCCTTAAGCAGGCATAAGAGTGTTTTCTAAATGTGAGACTCTGTTCTCTTTGCTAACTCAGTTCATGTGTAGCCATGTTTACAGGATCTTCCTAAGTGATATCTTATGATAAGTTTCTTTTCCTGTGTGACTTCTTTCCCTTAGAATCATCGTACCTGAATCCACTCATTTTGCTGCTACTGGTCTTATGACATTGATTTCGTGGCTGAGGGATATTCCATCGTACGTAAGTTCCACAATGTTTGGAACCATTTTTATATTTCCTGGGATATTTCAGGTGTACCCAGGTTGAGGTTCTTGTAAGCAGTGCAGCCCTCAATTTGGGGGTGGCTCTGTCTTATGGATTTTCAGTTTTCCCAAGGTATATTCCCTAGACTGGAAGTGCCCTTGGCTCTGTAGCTCTGTTGTTTACTTGTTTTAGGGAACACAATGCACTCCTCCAGTGAGGCGGTTGGCAACTTACATCCCGCCCATCAGCATAACAAGGCTCCCTGTTCTCCAGGGCCTGTCTTGCCTTTCTGGTTTTTACACATTTTGTGGATGTCCCTTTTGACCGGTGGGAAGTGATACTTCTTTGTAGTGCAGATTTGCATTGCCCGCTTGCTTGCTTGGCCAAAAAGGGCGTATGCGTTTTCTCCTGAATATATTCAGGAGAAAACGCATACGCCCTTTTTGGCCAAGTGCATCATTGTCGAAGTTGTGCCCCTCTTCCTGTGCTTTACAGGCGATTCTAACGTACCTCTTGAAATCTGTTTCCTGCTATTCTGCCTCGCATTCAAGTCCGCCTCGTTGCCTTCCCTCAACAGATTTTTGGACGATAGTTGGCCTTGATTACTCTGCCAGTTTGTGAATTGCTGTGCCCCTGAGCTCCATTTTTCAACTCGTTTTTTGTGAGCTGAACGCAAGTCCAAACATTTGGTTCAGGACCTATACTGGTTCCCGGTGGGTGGCTGAGACTTTGGTGAATTCTTCTTCCTGCCGGGAAATTAGAGTGACATGTGCCCACCCAAATGCCTAACAGCTACTCTCTCATTGGTTCTCCCTCTTCCCTTTCCTCCTCTGCCAAATGGGCAACCTGTGTGAACCAGGAGCTTAAAGGGGCTGTCTCTCCAAGTTGGGAGATTGAAAGTAAAGCTGTTGGAAAGGCAAACCGGAGCACCAGGAGAGGGACTCTTCGTTGAGTTTTAGAAACCTTTCGTATTCACAGTGTGTCCATTCTCTAGGTTTCCCGTACATGTTATAGCTGTAGTAATATTCCCTTCAACCTGGAGAGGTGGGACCCATGGAATGGTTGCCATGCATTATTGCTTTAAAGGGTCTGCATTTGCTCACCCAATCTCACCAATCCTCTCAGTCCCAAGTGTCCAGCCTCATGCCACATCCAGCTGTCATCGTAGATAGGGTCATTCCAGGTTGCATCAGAGACCCTGAAGGAATTGTAAAGAATTTCCCTGTTTCTTTGTTCTGTTTTTGAAATTCCTTTTTAGAGTGGGTTTGAGCTGATTCTCGCTGCCATGTTTATGCCAGTCTAGACACACTTGATTCCCTTACGGAGACATATCAATACATAGGTTTTAAGATTCTTACTAGTCAGATCTATTCCTCTGCGGGAAATATGGGGTTTTGAGTCCCTTTCACTGAGGAAGGTGTAGGTCTTGTCTATTCCATAGTTGGTTTTTGGAACAGTACCTGTGCTTATATCAAACTCTGGTTTGATGCATCACCCCACCTCTCCTTCCCCCTTAAGCAGGCATAAGAGTGTTTTCTAAATGTGAGACTCTGTTCTCTTTGCTAACTCAGTTCATGTGTAGCCATGTTTACAGGATCTTCCTAAGTGATATCTTATGATAAGTTTCTTTTCCTGTGTGACTTCTTTCCCTTAGAATCATCGTACCTGAATCCACTCATTTTGCTGCTACTGGTCTTATGACATTGATTTCGTGGCTGAGGGATATTCCATCGTACGTAAGTTCCACAATGTTTGGAACCATTTTTATATTTCCTGGGATATTTCAGGTGTACCCAGGTTGAGGTTCTTGTAAGCAGTGCAGCCCTCAATTTGGGGGTGGCTCTGTCTTATGGATTTTCAGTTTTCCCAAGGTATATTCCCTAGACTGGAAGTGCCCTTGGCTCTGTAGCTCTGTTGTTTACTTGTTTTAGGGAACACAATGCACTCCTCCAGTGAGGCGGTTGGCAACTTACATCCCGCCCATCAGCATAACAAGGCTCCCTGTTCTCCAGGGCCTGTCTTGCCTTTCTGGTTTTTACACATTTTGTGGATGTCCCTTTTGACCGGTGGGAAGTGATACTTCTTTGTAGTGCAGATTTGCATTGCCCGCTTGCTTGCTTGGCCAAAAAGGGCGTATGCGTTTTCTCCTGAATATATTCAGGAGAAAACGCATACGCCCTTTTTGGCCAAGTGCATCATTGTCGAAGTTGTGCCCCTCTTCCTGTGCTTTACAGGCGATTCTAACGTACCTCTTGAAATCTGTTTCCTGCTATTCTGCCTCGCATTCAAGTCCGCCTCGTTGCCTTCCCTCAACAGATTTTTGGACGATAGTTGGCCTTGATTACTCTGCCAGTTTGTGAATTGCTGTGCCCCTGAGCTCCATTTTTCAACTCGTTTTTTGTGAGCTGAACGCAAGTCCAAACATTTGGTTCAGGACCTATACTGGTTCCCGGTGGGTGGCTGAGACTTTGGTGAATTCTTCTTCCTGCCGGGAAATTAGAGTGACATGTGCCCACCCAAATGCCTAACAGCTACTCTCTCATTGGTTCTCCCTCTTCCCTTTCCTCCTCTGCCAAATGGGCAACCTGTGTGAACCAGGAGCTTAAAGGGGCTGTCTCTCCAAGTTGGGAGATTGATAGTAAAGCTGTTGGAAAGTCAAACCGGAGCACCAGGAGAGGGACTCTTCGTTGAGTTTTAGAAACCTTTCGTATTCACAGTGTGTCCATTCTCTAGGTTTCCCGTACATGTTATAGCTGTAGTAATATTCCCTTCAACCTGGAGAGGTGGGACCCATGGAATGGTTGCCATGCATTATTGCTTTAAAGGGTCTGCATTTGCTCACCCAATCTCACCAATCCTCTCAGTCCCAAGTGTCCAGCCTCATGCCACATCCAGCTGTCATCGTAGATAGGGTCATTCCAGGTTGCATCAGAGACCCTGAAGGAATTGTAAAGAATTTCCCTGTTTCTTTGTTCTGTTTTTGAAATTCCTTTTTAGAGTGGGTTTGAGCTGATTCTCGCTGCCATGTTTATGCCAGTCTAGACACACTTGATTCCCTTACGGAGACATATCAATACATAGGTTTTAAGATTCTTACTAGTCAGATCTATTCCTCTGCGGGAAATATGGGGTTTTGAGTCCCTTTCACTGAGGAAGGTGTAGGTCTTGTCTATTCCATAGTTGGTTTTTGGAACAGTACCTGTGCTTATATCAAACTCTGGTTTGATGCATCACCCCACCTCTCCTTCCCCCTTAAGCAGGCATAAGAGTGTTTTCTAAATGTGAGACTCTGTTCTCTTTGCTAACTCAGTTCATGTGTAGCCATGTTTACAGGATCTTCCTAAGTGATATCTTATGATAAGTTTCTTTTCCTGTGTGACTTCTTTCCCTTAGAATCATCGTACCTGAATCCACTCATTTTGCTGCTACTGGTCTTATGACATTGATTTCGTGGCTGAGGGATATTCCATCGTACGTAAGTTCCACAATGTTTGGAACCATTTTTATATTTCCTGGGATATTTCAGGTGTACCCAGGTTGAGGTTCTTGTAAGCAGTGCAGCCCTCAATTTGGGGGTGGCTCTGTCTTATGGATTTTCAGTTTTCCCAAGGTATATTCCCTAGACTGGAAGTGCCCTTGGCTCTGTAGCTCTGTTGTTTACTTGTTTTAGGGAACACAATGCACTCCTCCAGTGAGGCGGTTGGCAACTTACATCCCGCCCATCAGCATAACAAGGCTCCCTGTTCTCCAGGGCCTGTCTTGCCTTTCTGGTTTTTACACATTTTGTGGATGTCCCTTTTGACCGGTGGGAAGTGATACTTCTTTGTAGTGCAGATTTGCATTGCCCGCTTGCTTGCTTGGCCAAAAAGGGCGTATGCGTTTTCTCCTGAATATATTCAGGAGAAAACGCATACGCCCTTTTTGGCCAAGTGCATCATTGTCGAAGTTGTGCCCCTCTTCCTGTGCTTTACAGGCGATTCTAACGTACCTCTTGAAATCTGTTTCCTGCTATTCTGCCTCGCATTCAAGTCCGCCTCGTTGCCTTCCCTCAACAGATTTTTGGACGATAGTTGGCCTTGATTACTCTGCCAGTTTGTGAATTGCTGTGCCCCTGAGCTCCATTTTTCAACTCGTTTTTTGTGAGCTGAACGCAAGTCCAAACATTTGGTTCAGGACCTATACTGGTTCCCGGTGGGTGGCTGAGACTTTGGTGAATTCTTCTTCCTGCCGGGAAATTAGAGTGACATGTGCCCATCCAAATGCCTAACAGCTACTCTCTCATTGGTTCTCCCTCTTCCCTTTCCTCCTCTGCCAAATGGGCAACCTGTGTGAACCAGGAGCTTAAAGGGGCTGTCTCTCCAAGTTGGGAGATTGATAGTAAAGCTGTTGGAAAGTCAAACCGGAGCACCAGGAGAGGGACACTTCGTTGAGTTTTAGAAACCTTTCGTATTCACAGTGTGTCCATTCTCTAGGTTTCCCGTACATGTTATAGCTGTAGTAATATTCCCTTCAACCTGGAGAGGTGGGACCCATGGAATGGTTGCCATGCATTATTGCTTTAAAGGGTCTGCATTTGCTCACCCAATCTCACCAATCCTCTCAGTCCCAAGTGTCCAGCCTCATGCCACATCCAGCTGTCATCGTAGATAGGGTCATTCCAGGTTGCATCAGAGACCCTGAAGGAATTGTAAAGAATTTCCCTGTTTCTTTGTTCTGTTTTTGAAATTCCTTTTTAGAGTGGGTTTGAGCTGATTCTCGCTGCCATGTTTATGCCAGTCTAGACACACTTGATTCCCTTACGGAGACATATCAATACATAGGTTTTAAGATTCTTACTAGTCAGATCTATTCCTCTGCGGGAAATATGGGGTTTTGAGTCCCTTTCACTGAGGAAGGTGTAGGTCTTGTCTATTCCATAGTTGGTTTTTGGAACAGTACCTGTGCTTATATCAAACTCTGGTTTGATGCATCACCCCACCTCTCCTTCCCCCTTAAGCAGGCATAAGAGTGTTTTCTAAATGTGAGACTCTGTTCTCTTTGCTAACTCAGTTCATGTGTAGCCATGTTTACAGGATCTTCCTAAGTGATATCTTATGATAAGTTTCTTTTCCTGTGTGACTTCTTTCCCTTAGAATCATCGTACCTGAATCCACTCAATTTGCTGCTACTGGTCTTATGACATTGATTTCGTGGCTGAGGGATATTCCATCGTACGTAAGTTCCACAATGTTTGGAACCATTTTTATATTTCCTGGGATATTTCAGGTGTACCCAGGTTGAGGTTCTTGTAAGCAGTGCAGCCCTCAATTTGGGGGTGGCTCTGTCTTATGGATTTTCAGTTTTCCCAAGGTATATTCCCTAGACTGGAAGTGCCCTTGGCTCTGTAGCTCTGTTGTTTACTTGTTTTAGGGAACACAATGCACTCCTCCAGTGAGGCGGTTGGCAACTTACATCCCGCCCATCAGCATAACAAGGCTCCCTGTTCTCCAGGGCCTGTCTTGCCTTTCTGGTTTTTACACATTTTGTGGATGTCCCTTTTGACCGGTGGGAAGTGATACTTCTTTGTAGTGCAGATTTGCATTGCCCGCTTGCTTGCTTGGCCAAAAAGGGCGTATGCGTTTTCTCCTGAATATATTCAGGAGAAAACGCATACGCCCTTTTTGGCCAAGTGCATCATTGTCGAAGTTGTGCCCCTCTTCCTGTGCTTTACAGGCGATTCTAACGTACCTCTTGAAATCTGTTTCCTGCTATTCTGCCTCGCATTCAAGTCCGCCTCGTTGCCTTCCCTCAACAGATTTTTGGACGATAGTTGGCCTTGATTACTCTGCCAGTTTGTGAATTGCTGTGCCCCTGAGCTCCATTTTTCAACTCGTTTTTTGTGAGCTGAACGCAAGTCCAAACATTTGGTTCAGGACCTATACTGGTTCCCGGTGGGTGGCTGAGACTTTGGTGAATTCTTCTTCCTGCCGGGAAATTAGAGTGACATGTGCCCATCCAAATGCCTAACAGCTACTCTCTCATTGGTTCTCCCTCTTCCCTTTCCTCCTCTGCCAAATGGGCAACCTGTGTGAACCAGGAGCTTAAAGGGGCTGTCTCTCCAAGTTGGGAGATTGAAAGTAAAGCTGTTGGAAAGGCAAACCGGAGCACCAGGAGAGGGACTCTTCGTTGAGTTTTAGAAACCTTTCGTATTCACAGTGTGTCCATTCTCTAGGTTTCCCGTACATGTTATAGCTGTAGTAATATTCCCTTCAACCTGGAGAGGTGGGACCCATGGAATGGTTGCCATGCATTATTGCTTTAAAGGGTCTGCATTTGCTCACCCAATCTCACCAATCCTCTCAGTCCCAAGTGTCCAGCCTCATGCCACATCCAGCTGTCATCGTAGATAGGGTCATTCCAGGTTGCATCAGAGACCCTGAAGGAATTGTAAAGAATTTCCCTGTTTCTTTGTTCTGTTTTTGAAATTCCTTTTTAGAGTGGGTTTGAGCTGATTCTCGCTGCCATGTTTATGCCAGTCTAGACACACTTGATTCCCTTACGGAGACATATCAATACATAGGTTTTAAGATTCTTACTAGTCAGATCTATTCCTCTGCGGGAAATATGGGGTTTTGAGTCCCTTTCACTGAGGAAGGTGTAGGTCTTGTCTATTCCATAGTTGGTTTTTGGAACAGTACCTGTGCTTATATCAAACTCTGGTTTGATGCATCACCCCACCTCTCCTTCCCCCTTAAGCAGGCATAAGAGTGTTTTCTAAATGTGAGACTCTGTTCTCTTTGCTAACTCAGTTCATGTGTAGCCATGTTTACAGGATCTTCCTAAGTGATATCTTATGATAAGTTTCTTTTCCTGTGTGACTTCTTTCCCTTAGAATCATCGTACCTGAATCCACTCAATTTGCTGCTACTGGTCTTATGACATTGATTTCGTGGCTGAGGGATATTCCATCGTACGTAAGTTCCACAATGTTTGGAACCATTTTTATATTTCCTGGGATATTTCAGGTGTACCCAGGTTGAGGTTCTTGTAAGCAGTGCAGCCCTCAATTTGGGGGTGGCTCTGTCTTATGGATTTTCAGTTTTCCCAAGGTATATTCCCTAGACTGGAAGTGCCCTTGGCTCTGTAGCTCTGTTGTTTACTTGTTTTAGGGAACACAATGCACTCCTCCAGTGAGGCGGTTGGCAACTTACATCCCGCCCATCAGCATAACAAGGCTCCCTGTTCTCCAGGGCCTGTCTTGCCTTTCTGGTTTTTACACATTTTGTGGATGTCCCTTTTGACCGGTGGGAAGTGATACTTCTTTGTAGTGCAGATTTGCATTGCCCGCTTGCTTGCTTGGCCAAAAAGGGCGTATGCGTTTTCTCCTGAATATATTCAGGAGAAAACGCATACGCCCTTTTTGGCCAAGTGCATCATTGTCGAAGTTGTGCCCCTCTTCCTGTGCTTTACAGGCGATTCTAACGTACCTCTTGAAATCTGTTTCCTGCTATTCTGCCTCGCATTCAAGTCCGCCTCGTTGCCTTCCCTCAACAGATTTTTGGACGATAGTTGGCCTTGATTACTCTGCCAGTTTGTGAATTGCTGTGCCCCTGAGCTCCATTTTTCAACTCGTTTTTTGTGAGCTGAACGCAAGTCCAAACATTTGGTTCAGGACCTATACTGGTTCCCGGTGGGTGGCTGAGACTTTGGTGAATTCTTCTTCCTGCCGGGAAATTAGAGTGACATGTGCCCACCCAAATGCCTAACAGCTACTCTCTCATTGGTTCTCCCTCTTCCCTTTCCTCCTCTGCCAAATGGGCAACCTGTGTGAACCAGGAGCTTAAAGGGGCTGTCTCTCCAAGTTGGGAGATTGATAGTAAAGCTGTTGGAAAGTCAAACCGGAGCACCAGGAGAGGGACTCTTCGTTGAGTTTTAGAAACCTTTCGTATTCACAGTGTGTCCATTCTCTAGGTTTCCCGTACATGTTATAGCTGTAGTAATATTCCCTTCAACCTGGAGAGGTGGGACCCATGGAATGGTTGCCATGCATTATTGCTTTAAAGGGTCTGCATTTGCTCACCCAATCTCACCAATCCTCTCAGTCCCAAGTGTCCAGCCTCATGCCACATCCAGCTGTCATCGTAGATAGGGTCATTCCAGGTTGCATCAGAGACCCTGAAGGAATTGTAAAGAATTTCCCTGTTTCTTTGTTCTGTTTTTGAAATTCCTTTTTAGAGTGGGTTTGAGCTGATTCTCGCTGCCATGTTTATGCCAGTCTAGACACACTTGATTCCCTTACGGAGACATATCAATACATAGGTTTTAAGATTCTTACTAGTCAGATCTATTCCTCTGCGGGAAATATGGGGTTTTGAGTCCCTTTCACTGAGGAAGGTGTAGGTCTTGTCTATTCCATAGTTGGTTTTTGGAACAGTACCTGTGCTTATATCAAACTCTGGTTTGATGCATCACCCCACCTCTCCTTCCCCCTTAAGCAGGCATAAGAGTGTTTTCTAAATGTGAGACTCTGTTCTCTTTGCTAACTCAGTTCATGTGTAGCCATGTTTACAGGATCTTCCTAAGTGATATCTTATGATAAGTTTCTTTTCCTGTGTGACTTCTTTCCCTTAGAATCATCGTACCTGAATCCACTCAATTTGCTGCTACTGGTCTTATGACATTGATTTCGTGGCTGAGGGATATTCCATCGTACGTAAGTTCCACAATGTTTGGAACCATTTTTATATTTCCTGGGATATTTCAGGTGTACCCAGGTTGAGGTTCTTGTAAGCAGTGCAGCCCTCAATTTGGGGGTGGCTCTGTCTTATGGATTTTCAGTTTTCCCAAGGTATATTCCCTAGACTGGAAGTGCCCTTGGCTCTGTAGCTCTGTTGTTTACTTGTTTTAGGGAACACAATGCACTCCTCCAGTGAGGCGGTTGGCAACTTACATCCCGCCCATCAGCATAACAAGGCTCCCTGTTCTCCAGGGCCTGTCTTGCCTTTCTGGTTTTTACACATTTTGTGGATGTCCCTTTTGACCGGTGGGAAGTGATACTTCTTTGTAGTGCAGATTTGCATTGCCCGCTTGCTTGCTTGGCCAAAAAGGGCGTATGCGTTTTCTCCTGAATATATTCAGGAGAAAACGCATACGCCCTTTTTGGCCAAGTGCATCATTGTCGAAGTTGTGCCCCTCTTCCTGTGCTTTACAGGCGATTCTAACGTACCTCTTGAAATCTGTTTCCTGCTATTCTGCCTCGCATTCAAGTCCGCCTCGTTGCCTTCCCTCAACAGATTTTTGGACGATAGTTGGCCTTGATTACTCTGCCAGTTTGTGAATTGCTGTGCCCCTGAGCTCCATTTTTCAACTCGTTTTTTGTGAGCTGAACGCAAGTCCAAACATTTGGTTCAGGACCTATACTGGTTCCCGGTGGGTGGCTGAGACTTTGGTGAATTCTTCTTCCTGCCGGGAAATTAGAGTGACATGTGCCCATCCAAATGCCTAACAGCTACTCTCTCATTGGTTCTCCCTCTTCCCTTTCCTCCTCTGCCAAATGGGCAACCTGTGTGAACCAGGAGCTTAAAGGGGCTGTCTCTCCAAGTTGGGAGATTGATAGTAAAGCTGTTGGAAAGTCAAACCGGAGCACCAGGAGAGGGACTCTTCGTTGAGTTTTAGAAACCTTTCGTATTCACAGTGTGTCCATTCTCTAGGTTTCCCGTACATGTTATAGCTGTAGTAATATTCCCTTCAACCTGGAGAGGTGGGACCCATGGAATGGTTGCCATGCATTATTGCTTTAAAGGGTCTGCATTTGCTCACCCAATCTCACCAATCCTCTCAGTCCCAAGTGTCCAGCCTCATGCCACATCCAGCTGTCATCGTAGATAGGGTCATTCCAGGTTGCATCAGAGACCCTGAAGGAATTGTAAAGAATTTCCCTGTTTCTTTGTTCTGTTTTTGAAATTCCTTTTTAGAGTGGGTTTGAGCTGATTCTCGCTGCCATGTTTATGCCAGTCTAGACACACTTGATTCCCTTACGGAGACATATCAATACATAGGTTTTAAGATTCTTACTAGTCAGATCTATTCCTCTGCGGGAAATATGGGGTTTTGAGTCCCTTTCACTGAGGAAGGTGTAGGTCTTGTCTATTCCATAGTTGGTTTTTGGAACAGTACCTGTGCTTATATCAAACTCTGGTTTGATGCATCACCCCACCTCTCCTTCCCCCTTAAGCAGGCATAAGAGTGTTTTCTAAATGTGAGACTCTGTTCTCTTTGCTAACTCAGTTCATGTGTAGCCATGTTTACAGGATCTTCCTAAGTGATATCTTATGATAAGTTTCTTTTCCTGTGTGACTTCTTTCCCTTAGAATCATCGTACCTGAATCCACTCAATTTGCTGCTACTGGTCTTATGACATTGATTTCGTGGCTGAGGGATATTCCATCGTACGTAAGTTCCACAATGTTTGGAACCATTTTTATATTTCCTGGGATATTTCAGGTGTACCCAGGTTGAGGTTCTTGTAAGCAGTGCAGCCCTCAATTTGGGGGTGGCTCTGTCTTATGGATTTTCAGTTTTCCCAAGGTATATTCCCTAGACTGGAAGTGCCCTTGGCTCTGTAGCTCTGTTGTTTACTTGTTTTAGGGAACACAATGCACTCCTCCAGTGAGGCGGTTGGCAACTTACATCCCGCCCATCAGCATAACAAGGCTCCCTGTTCTCCAGGGCCTGTCTTGCCTTTCTGGTTTTTACACATTTTGTGGATGTCCCTTTTGACCGGTGGGAAGTGATACTTCTTTGTAGTGCAGATTTGCATTGCCCGCTTGCTTGCTTGGCCAAAAAGGGCGTATGCGTTTTCTCCTGAATATATTCAGGAGAAAACGCATACGCCCTTTTTGGCCAAGTGCATCATTGTCGAAGTTGTGCCCCTCTTCCTGTGCTTTACAGGCGATTCTAACGTACCTCTTGAAATCTGTTTCCTGCTATTCTGCCTCGCATTCAAGTCCGCCTCGTTGCCTTCCCTCAACAGATTTTTGGACGATAGTTGGCCTTGATTACTCTGCCAGTTTGTGAATTGCTGTGCCCCTGAGCTCCATTTTTCAACTCGTTTTTTGTGAGCTGAACGCAAGTCCAAACATTTGGTTCAGGACCTATACTGGTTCCCGGTGGGTGGCTGAGACTTTGGTGAATTCTTCTTCCTGCCGGGAAATTAGAGTGACATGTGCCCATCCAAATGCCTAACAGCTACTCTCTCATTGGTTCTCCCTCTTCCCTTTCCTCCTCTGCCAAATGGGCAACCTGTGTGAACCAGGAGCTTAAAGGGGCTGTCTCTCCAAGTTGGGAGATTGATAGTAAAGCTGTTGGAAAGTCAAACCGGAGCACCAGGAGAGGGACACTTCGTTGAGTTTTAGAAACCTTTCGTATTCACAGTGTGTCCATTCTCTAGGTTTCCCGTACATGTTATAGCTGTAGTAATATTCCCTTCAACCTGGAGAGGTGGGACCCATGGAATGGTTGCCATGCATTATTGCTTTAAAGGGTCTGCATTTGCTCACCCAATCTCACCAATCCTCTCAGTCCCAAGTGTCCAGCCTCATGCCACATCCAGCTGTCATCGTAGATAGGGTCATTCCAGGTTGCATCAGAGACCCTGAAGGAATTGTAAAGAATTTCCCTGTTTCTTTGTTCTGTTTTTGAAATTCCTTTTTAGAGTGGGTTTGAGCTGATTCTCGCTGCCATGTTTATGCCAGTCTAGACACACTTGATTCCCTTACGGAGACATATCAATACATAGGTTTTAAGATTCTTACTAGTCAGATCTATTCCTCTGCGGGAAATATGGGGTTTTGAGTCCCTTTCACTGAGGAAGGTGTAGGTCTTGTCTATTCCATAGTTGGTTTTTGGAACAGTACCTGTGCTTATATCAAACTCTGGTTTGATGCATCACCCCACCTCTCCTTCCCCCTTAAGCAGGCATAAGAGTGTTTTCTAAATGTGAGACTCTGTTCTCTTTGCTAACTCAGTTCATGTGTAGCCATGTTTACAGGATCTTCCTAAGTGATATCTTATGATAAGTTTCTTTTCCTGTGTGACTTCTTTCCCTTAGAATCATCGTACCTGAATCCACTCAATTTGCTGCTACTGGTCTTATGACATTGATTTCGTGGCTGAGGGATATTCCATCGTACGTAAGTTCCACAATGTTTGGAACCATTTTTATATTTCCTGGGATATTTCAGGTGTACCCAGGTTGAGGTTCTTGTAAGCAGTGCAGCCCTCAATTTGGGGGTGGCTCTGTCTTATGGATTTTCAGTTTTCCCAAGGTATATTCCCTAGACTGGAAGTGCCCTTGGCTCTGTAGCTCTGTTGTTTACTTGTTTTAGGGAACACAATGCACTCCTCCAGTGAGGCGGTTGGCAACTTACATCCCGCCCATCAGCATAACAAGGCTCCCTGTTCTCCAGGGCCTGTCTTGCCTTTCTGGTTTTTACACATTTTGTGGATGTCCCTTTTGACCGGTGGGAAGTGATACTTCTTTGTAGTGCAGATTTGCATTGCCCGCTTGCTTGCTTGGCCAAAAAGGGCGTATGCGTTTTCTCCTGAATATATTCAGGAGAAAACGCATACGCCCTTTTTGGCCAAGTGCATCATTGTCGAAGTTGTGCCCCTCTTCCTGTGCTTTACAGGCGATTCTAACGTACCTCTTGAAATCTGTTTCCTGCTATTCTGCCTCGCATTCAAGTCCGCCTCGTTGCCTTCCCTCAACAGATTTTTGGACGATAGTTGGCCTTGATTACTCTGCCAGTTTGTGAATTGCTGTGCCCCTGAGCTCCATTTTTCAACTCGTTTTTTGTGAGCTGAACGCAAGTCCAAACATTTGGTTCAGGACCTATACTGGTTCCCGGTGGGTGGCTGAGACTTTGGTGAATTCTTCTTCCTGCCGGGAAATTAGAGTGACATGTGCCCATCCAAATGCCTAACAGCTACTCTCTCATTGGTTCTCCCTCTTCCCTTTCCTCCTCTGCCAAATGGGCAACCTGTGTGAACCAGGAGCTTAAAGGGGCTGTCTCTCCAAGTTGGGAGATTGATAGTAAAGCTGTTGGAAAGTCAAACCGGAGCACCAGGAGAGGGACTCTTCGTTGAGTTTTAGAAACCTTTCGTATTCACAGTGTGTCCATTCTCTAGGTTTCCCGTACATGTTATAGCTGTAGTAATATTCCCTTCAACCTGGAGAGGTGGGACCCATGGAATGGTTGCCATGCATTATTGCTTTAAAGGGTCTGCATTTGCTCACCCAATCTCACCAATCCTCTCAGTCCCAAGTGTCCAGCCTCATGCCACATCCAGCTGTCATCGTAGATAGGGTCATTCCAGGTTGCATCAGAGACCCTGAAGGAATTGTAAAGAATTTCCCTGTTTCTTTGTTCTGTTTTTGAAATTCCTTTTTAGAGTGGGTTTGAGCTGATTCTCGCTGCCATGTTTATGCCAGTCTAGACACACTTGATTCCCTTACGGAGACATATCAATACATAGGTTTTAAGATTCTTACTAGTCAGATCTATTCCTCTGCGGGAAATATGGGGTTTTGAGTCCCTTTCACTGAGGAAGGTGTACGTCTTGTCTATTCCATAGTTGGTTTTTGGAACAGTACCTGTGCTTATATCAAACTCTGGTTTGATGCATCACCCCACCTCTCCTTCCCCCTTAAGCAGGCATAAGAGTGTTTTCTAAATGTGAGACTCTGTTCTCTTTGCTAACTCAGTTCATGTGTAGCCATGTTTACAGGATCTTCCTAAGTGATATCTTATGATAAGTTTCTTTTCCTGTGTGACTTCTTTCCCTTAGAATCATCGTACCTGAATCCACTCATTTTGCTGCTACTGGTCTTATGACATTGATTTCGTGGCTGAGGGATATTCCATCGTACGTAAGTTCCACAATGTTTGGAACCATTTTTATATTTCCTGGGATATTTCAGGTGTACCCAGGTTGAGGTTCTTGTAAGCAGTGCAGCCCTCAATTTGGGGGTGGCTCTGTCTTATGGATTTTCAGTTTTCCCAAGGTATATTCCCTAGACTGGAAGTGCCCTTGGCTCTGTAGCTCTGTTGTTTACTTGTTTTAGGGAACACAATGCACTCCTCCAGTGAGGCGGTTGGCAACTTACATCCCGCCCATCAGCATAACAAGGCTCCCTGTTCTCCAGGGCCTGTCTTGCCTTTCTGGTTTTTACACATTTTGTGGATGTCCCTTTTGACCGGTGGGAAGTGATACTTCTTTGTAGTGCAGATTTGCATTGCCCGCTTGCTTGCTTGGCCAAAAAGGGCGTATGCGTTTTCTCCTGAATATATTCAGGAGAAAACGCATACGCCCTTTTTGGCCAAGTGCATCATTGTCGAAGTTGTGCCCCTCTTCCTGTGCTTTACAGGCGATTCTAACGTACCTCTTGAAATCTGTTTCCTGCTATTCTGCCTCGCATTCAAGTCCGCCTCGTTGCCTTCCCTCAACAGATTTTTGGACGATAGTTGGCCTTGATTACTCTGCCAGTTTGTGAATTGCTGTGCCCCTGAGCTCCATTTTTCAACTCGTTTTTTGTGAGCTGAACGCAAGTCCAAACATTTGGTTCAGGACCTATACTGGTTCCCGGTGGGTGGCTGAGACTTTGGTGAATTCTTCTTCCTGCCGGGAAATTAGAGTGACATGTGCCCATCCAAATGCCTAACAGCTACTCTCTCATTGGTTCTCCCTCTTCCCTTTCCTCCTCTGCCAAATGGGCAACCTGTGTGAACCAGGAGCTTAAAGGGGCTGTCTCTCCAAGTTGGGAGATTGATAGTAAAGCTGTTGGAAAGTCAAACCGGAGCACCAGGAGAGGGACACTTCGTTGAGTTTTAGAAACCTTTCGTATTCACAGTGTGTCCATTCTCTAGGTTTCCCGTACATGTTATAGCTGTAGTAATATTCCCTTCAACCTGGAGAGGTGGGACCCATGGAATGGTTGCCATGCATTATTGCTTTAAAGGGTCTGCATTTGCTCACCCAATCTCACCAATCCTCTCAGTCCCAAGTGTCCAGCCTCATGCCACATCCAGCTGTCATCGTAGATAGGGTCATTCCAGGTTGCATCAGAGACCCTGAAGGAATTGTAAAGAATTTCCCTGTTTCTTTGTTCTGTTTTTGAAATTCCTTTTTAGAGTGGGTTTGAGCTGATTCTCGCTGCCATGTTTATGCCAGTCTAGACACACTTGATTCCCTTACGGAGACATATCAATACATAGGTTTTAAGATTCTTACTAGTCAGATCTATTCCTCTGCGGGAAATATGGGGTTTTGAGTCCCTTTCACTGAGGAAGGTGTAGGTCTTGTCTATTCCATAGTTGGTTTTTGGAACAGTACCTGTGCTTATATCAAACTCTGGTTTGATGCATCACCCCACCTCTCCTTCCCCCTTAAGCAGGCATAAGAGTGTTTTCTAAATGTGAGACTCTGTTCTCTTTGCTAACTCAGTTCATGTGTAGCCATGTTTACAGGATCTTCCTAAGTGATATCTTATGATAAGTTTCTTTTCCTGTGTGACTTCTTTCCCTTAGAATCATCGTACCTGAATCCACTCAATTTGCTGCTACTGGTCTTATGACATTGATTTCGTGGCTGAGGGATATTCCATCGTACGTAAGTTCCACAATGTTTGGAACCATTTTTATATTTCCTGGGATATTTCAGGTGTACCCAGGTTGAGGTTCTTGTAAGCAGTGCAGCCCTCAATTTGGGGGTGGCTCTGTCTTATGGATTTTCAGTTTTCCCAAGGTATATTCCCTAGACTGGAAGTGCCCTTGGCTCTGTAGCTCTGTTGTTTACTTGTTTTAGGGAACACAATGCACTCCTCCAGTGAGGCGGTTGGCAACTTACATCCCGCCCATCAGCATAACAAGGCTCCCTGTTCTCCAGGGCCTGTCTTGCCTTTCTGGTTTTTACACATTTTGTGGATGTCCCTTTTGACCGGTGGGAAGTGATACTTCTTTGTAGTGCAGATTTGCATTGCCCGCTTGCTTGCTTGGCCAAAAAGGGCGTATGCGTTTTCTCCTGAATATATTCAGGAGAAAACGCATACGCCCTTTTTGGCCAAGTGCATCATTGTCGAAGTTGTGCCCCTCTTCCTGTGCTTTACAGGCGATTCTAACGTACCTCTTGAAATCTGTTTCCTGCTATTCTGCCTCGCATTCAAGTCCGCCTCGTTGCCTTCCCTCAACAGATTTTTGGACGATAGTTGGCCTTGATTACTCTGCCAGTTTGTGAATTGCTGTGCCCCTGAGCTCCATTTTTCAACTCGTTTTTTGTGAGCTGAACGCAAGTCCAAACATTTGGTTCAGGACCTATACTGGTTCCCGGTGGGTGGCTGAGACTTTGGTGAATTCTTCTTCCTGCCGGGAAATTAGAGTGACATGTGCCCATCCAAATGCCTAACAGCTACTCTCTCATTGGTTCTCCCTCTTCCCTTTCCTCCTCTGCCAAATGGGCAACCTGTGTGAACCAGGAGCTTAAAGGGGCTGTCTCTCCAAGTTGGGAGATTGATAGTAAAGCTGTTGGAAAGTCAAACCGGAGCACCAGGAGAGGGACTCTTCGTTGAGTTTTAGAAACCTTTCGTATTCACAGTGTGTCCATTCTCTAGGTTTCCCGTACATGTTATAGCTGTAGTAATATTCCCTTCAACCTGGAGAGGTGGGACCCATGGAATGGTTGCCATGCATTATTGCTTTAAAGGGTCTGCATTTGCTCACCCAATCTCACCAATCCTCTCAGTCCCAAGTGTCCAGCCTCATGCCACATCCAGCTGTCATCGTAGATAGGGTCATTCCAGGTTGCATCAGAGACCCTGAAGGAATTGTAAAGAATTTCCCTGTTTCTTTGTTCTGTTTTTGAAATTCCTTTTTAGAGTGGGTTTGAGCTGATTCTCGCTGCCATGTTTATGCCAGTCTAGACACACTTGATTCCCTTACGGAGACATATCAATACATAGGTTTTAAGATTCTTACTAGTCAGATCTATTCCTCTGCGGGAAATATGGGGTTTTGAGTCCCTTTCACTGAGGAAGGTGTACGTCTTGTCTATTCCATAGTTGGTTTTTGGAACAGTACCTGTGCTTATATCAAACTCTGGTTTGATGCATCACCCCACCTCTCCTTCCCCCTTAAGCAGGCATAAGAGTGTTTTCTAAATGTGAGACTCTGTTCTCTTTGCTAACTCAGTTCATGTGTAGCCATGTTTACAGGATCTTCCTAAGTGATATCTTATGATAAGTTTCTTTTCCTGTGTGACTTCTTTCCCTTAGAATCATCGTACCTGAATCCACTCATTTTGCTGCTACTGGTCTTATGACATTGATTTCGTGGCTGAGGGATATTCCATCGTACGTAAGTTCCACAATGTTTGGAACCATTTTTATATTTCCTGGGATATTTCAGGTGTACCCAGGTTGAGGTTCTTGTAAGCAGTGCAGCCCTCAATTTGGGGGTGGCTCTGTCTTATGGATTTTCAGTTTTCCCAAGGTATATTCCCTAGACTGGAAGTGCCCTTGGCTCTGTAGCTCTGTTGTTTACTTGTTTTAGGGAACACAATGCACTCCTCCAGTGAGGCGGTTGGCAACTTACATCCCGCCCATCAGCATAACAAGGCTCCCTGTTCTCCAGGGCCTGTCTTGCCTTTCTGGTTTTTACACATTTTGTGGATGTCCCTTTTGACCGGTGGGAAGTGATACTTCTTTGTAGTGCAGATTTGCATTGCCCGCTTGCTTGCTTGGCCAAAAAGGGCGTATGCGTTTTCTCCTGAATATATTCAGGAGAAAACGCATACGCCCTTTTTGGCCAAGTGCATCATTGTCGAAGTTGTGCCCCTCTTCCTGTGCTTTACAGGCGATTCTAACGTACCTCTTGAAATCTGTTTCCTGCTATTCTGCCTCGCATTCAAGTCCGCCTCGTTGCCTTCCCTCAACAGATTTTTGGACGATAGTTGGCCTTGATTACTCTGCCAGTTTGTGAATTGCTGTGCCCCTGAGCTCCATTTTTCAACTCGTTTTTTGTGAGCTGAACGCAAGTCCAAACATTTGGTTCAGGACCTATACTGGTTCCCGGTGGGTGGCTGAGACTTTGGTGAATTCTTCTTCCTGCCGGGAAATTAGAGTGACATGTGCCCATCCAAATGCCTAACAGCTACTCTCTCATTGGTTCTCCCTCTTCCCTTTCCTCCTCTGCCAAATGGGCAACCTGTGTGAACCAGGAGCTTAAAGGGGCTGTCTCTCCAAGTTGGGAGATTGATAGTAAAGCTGTTGGAAAGTCAAACCGGAGCACCAGGAGAGGGACTCTTCGTTGAGTTTTAGAAACCTTTCGTATTCACAGTGTGTCCATTCTCTAGGTTTCCCGTACATGTTATAGCTGTAGTAATATTCCCT
>NW_028294625.1:0-79251 GCF_964341445.2 Mesoplodon mirus
ATTTCTCATGTTTGCAGTATCCATGGTGACAGTGCTCACAGTGATAGTGCCCATGGTGAGAGTGCCCATGATGACAGGGCCCATGGTGCCATTGCCTATGGTGACAGTGCTCATGGTAACAGTGCCCAAGGTGACAGTGACCATGGTGAGAGTGCTCACACTGATGGTGCCCATGGTGACAGTGCTCATGGTGTCTGTCTACATTGTGCCAGTACCCATGGCAACAGTGCTCATGGTGACAGGGACCACAGTGAGAGAGCTCACGGTGAGAGTGCTCACGGTAATAGTGCTCATGGTGACAGTGCAAATGGTGACAATACCATGGTGACAGTACTCATGTTGAAAATACCCATGGTGGCAGTTCTCATAGCGACAGATCTCATGGTGACATTGCTCATAATAGCAGTGCCCAGGTGCCAGTGCTCGTGGTGACGGTGCTAATGGTGACAGTGCTCTTGGTGGCAGTTCCCATCGGGACAATACTGATGGTGACACTGTGCATTGTTACAGTGCCCATGGTAACCGTGTTCACGGTGATAGTGCACATCGTGACAGTGCCCATGGTGGTAGTTCACCTGGTGACAGTGCTAAATAGTGACAGTGCACATGCTGACAGTGCTCACGGTGATAGTGCCCATGGTGACAGTGCACACGGTCATAATGGGCATTGTTACAGAGTTCATGGTGACAGCACACGGTGGCAGTGGCCATGGAGACAGTGCCCACAATGACAGTGCCCATGGTGACAGTGCCGACAGTGACAGTGCCCATGGTGACACTTCTCATGGTGACAGTGCCCATGGGGACAGTTAGCATGGTGAGATTTCTAATGGTGATAGTGCCCGTTGTGCCAGTGCTCACAGTAACAATGCCCATGGGGCCAGTGCCCATAGAGTCATTCCGCACGGTCACATTTCTCACGGTGAAAGTGCCTATGGTGATATTAACCATGGTGACACTGCACATGGTGGCAGAGCAAAATGGTGACAGTGCCCATGGTGACATTGCTCATGGTGACTTTGCTTACGGTGATAGTCCTTACAGTGACAGTACGCATGGTGACACTGCACACAGTGACAGTGTTCATGGTGAAAGTGTTCACGGTGATAGTTCCCATGGTGAGATTGTCCTGGTAACAGTGCCCATAGTCACAATTCTCATGGTGTAGTGCTCACAGTGACAGTGCCCATGGTGTCATGCCCATGGTGACAGTGCTCATGGTGACAGTGCTCATGTTGGCAGAGCCATAAATAAGAGTGCTCATTGTGGCAGTGCTCATGGTGTCCGTGCTCATGGTGACAGTGCCCATGATTACAGTGTTTATGGTGATAGATGTCACGGTGTCAGTGCCCACGCGGAGAGTGCCAAGGCTGACAAAGCCCAGGGTGATACTTCCCATTGTGACAGTGCCCACGGTGACAGTGCCCATGGTGACAGCACCCAGTGTGACAAGGCGCATGGTGACAGTGCTCACGGTGACAGTGCCCATGGTGACAGTGCCGATGGTGAGAGTGCCAATAGTGACAGTGCTCATGGTGAAACTGCCCACAGAGACATCGCCCATGGTGATAGTGTTCATGGTGACAACCCCACGGTGACAGTGCCAATGTTGATAGTCCCAGTGGTGACAGGTCTTACACTGAATGTGACCATGGTGTCTGTGCTCATGGTGACAGTGCTCAAGGTTATAGTCTCCATGTTGACAGTGCCGATGGTGACAATTCTCACGGTGACAGGGCCTATGGTGAAAATTCTCATAGTGACAGTGTTCACGGTGACAGTGCCCATGGTGCTATTACCCATGGTGACAGTTCTCATAGTGAAACTGCCCATGTTGACACTGCCCATGGTGGCAGTGCAAAATGGTGACAGTGCCCATGGTGATATTGCTCATGGTGACATTGCTTATGGTGATAGTGTGTATGGTGAAACTGCACACAGTGACATTGCTCATGGTGACAGTGTTCATGGCGTTAGTTCCTATGGTGAATGTGACCATGGGGACAGTGCCCATAGTCACAATTCTCATGGTGTAGTGCTCACGGTGACAGTGCCCATGGTGACAATACACAGGGTGACAGTATTCCTGGTGACATTGCTCATGGTGAGAGTGCCCATGTTCACAACTGTCACGGTGATAGTTCCCATGGTGACAATACCCAGGGTAACAGAGCTGATGGTAAAAGTGTTCACGGTGACAGTGCCCATGGTGACAGTACCTAAGGTGACAATTCCCATGGTGAGACTGCTCATAGACAGTGCCCATGGTGACAATACCCAGCGTGTCCTGTCCATGGTGACAGTGATCATGGTGACACATCTCATGAGGACAGTGCCATAAGTGACAGTGCTCATGGTGACAGTGCCCATGGTGACAGTGCCTATGGTGATAGATATCATGGTGGCTGTGCCCAGGGAGACATTGCCCACGCTGACAAGACCCATGGTGATACTTCCCATTGTGACAGTGCCATCGGTGGCAGAGCCCATGGTGACAGTGCCCAAGATCACAGAGCCCATGGTGAGAGTGCTAACGGTGACTGTGCCCATGGTGACAGCACCCAGTGTGAAAATGCCCATTGTGACAGTGCTCACGGTGACCATGCCAATGGTGATAGTGCCAATAGTGAGAGTGCTCACGGTGACACTGCCCATGGACACACTGCCCATTGTGATAGTGCCCATCATGACAACCCCTCGGAGGCAGTGCCAATGGTGAGAGTCCCCGTGGTGACAGTTCTCATGGTGAAAGTGATCCTTTTGAAATTGCTCATGGTGACAGTGCTCATGGTGACAGTGCTCAAGGTGATAGTCTCCATGTTGACAGTGTGCATGGTGACTGTTCTCACGGTGACAGTGCCTATGGTGATTATGCTCTTAGTGACAGTGCTCATGGTGACAGTGCCCATGGTGACAGTGACCACGGTGACTGTTCTCACCGTGGTAGTGCCCATGGTGACAGTGTTCATGATGACAGTCCGCATTAAGGCTGTGCCCGTGGTGACATTGCTAATGGTGATAATTCTCACGGTGATAGTACGCACGTTGAAAATGACAAAGGTGACAACACCCAGGTGATAATAATCATGGTGAAAGTGCCCATGGTGGCAGTTCTCATACTGACAGTTCTTGTGACAGTGCTCATGGTGGCAGTGCTCGTGGTGACAGTGCTCTTGGTGACAGTGCTCATGGTGGCAGTGCCCATGGTGAGACTACCGATGGTGACCCTGCCCATGGTGACAGTGCACATGGTCATGGTGCCTCTGGTGGCAGTGCAATATAGTGAGAATGCCCATGATGATATTGCTCATGGTGATAGTGCCCATGGTGAGAGTGCCCATGGTTCCAGTGCTCATGGTGACAGTGCCCATTGTGACAGTGCCCTTGGTGACAGTGCACACCATGAGAGTGCCCATGGTGTCTGTGCCCATGGTGACAGTTCTTATCATGAGAGTGTTCACGGTAGCAGTGTTCATGGTAATAGTGCTCACGGAGGCATTGCCCACAATGAGAGTGCCCACGGTGAGAATACTGACTGTGACAGTGCCCATGATGACTTTTCTCTCTGTGACAGTGCCCTTGGGGACAGTTAGCACGGTGAGATTTCTCACAGTGATAGTGCACATTGTTTCAGTGCTCATAGTGACAAGACCCTAGGCGCCAGTGCCCATCATGGCATTGCTCACGGTGATATTTCTCACGGTGACAGTGCCCATGGTGATATTACCCATGGTGACATTGCTTATGGTGATAGTGTGTATGGTGAAACTGCACACAGTGACATTGCTCATGGTGACAGTGTTCACGGCGTTAGTTCCTATGGTGAATGTGACCATGGGGACAGTGCCCATAGTCACAATTCTCATGGTGTAGTGCTCACGGTGACAGTGCCCATGGTGACAATACACAGGGTGACAGTATTCATGGTGACATTGCTCATGGTGAGAGTGCCCATGTTCACAACTGTCACGGTGATAGTTCCCATGGTGACAATACCCAGGGTAACAGAGCTGATGGTAAAAGTGTTCACGGTGACAGTGCCCATGGTGACAGTACCTAAGGTGACAATTCCCATGGTGAGACTGCTCATAGACAGTGCCCATGGTGACAATACCCAGCGTGTCCTGTCCATGGTGACAGTGATCATGGTGACACATCTCATGAGGACAGTGCCATAAGTGACAGTGCTCATTGTGGCAGTGCTCATGGTGACAGTGCCCATGGTGACAGTGCCTATGGTGATAGATATCATGGTGGCTGTGCCCAGGGAGACATTGCCCACGCTGACAAGACCCATGGTGATACTTCCCATTGTGACAGTGCCATCGGTGGCAGAGCCCATGGTGACAGTGCCCAAGATCACAGAGCCCATGGTGAGAGTGCTAACGGTGACTGTGCCCATGGTGACAGCACCCAGTGTGAAAATGCCCATTGTGACAGTGCTCACGGTGACCATGCCAATGGTGATAGTGCCAATAGTGAGAGTGCTCACGGTGACACTGCCCATGGACACACTGCCCATTGTGATAGTGCCCATCATGACAACCCCTCGGAGGCAGTGCCAATGGTGAGAGTCCCCGTGGTGACAGTTCTCATGGTGAAAGTGATCCTTTTGAAATTGCTCATGGTGACAGTGCTCATGGTGACAGTGCTCAAGGTGATAGTCTCCATGTTGACAGTGTGCATGGTGACTGTTCTCACGGTGACAGTGCCTATGGTGATTATGCTCTTAGTGACAGTGCTCATGGTGACAGTGCCCATGGTGACAGTGACCACGGTGACTGTTCTCACCGTGGTAGTGCCCATGGTGACAGTGTTCATGATGACAGTCCGCATTAAGGCTGTGCCCGTGGTGACATTGCTAATGGTGATAATTCTCACGGTGATAGTACGCACGTTGAAAATGACAAAGGTGACAACACCCAGGTGATAATAATCATGGTGAAAGTGCCCATGGTGGCAGTTCTCATACTGACAGTTCTTGTGACAGTGCTCATGGTGGCAGTGCTCGTGGTGACAGTGCTCTTGGTGACAGTGCTCATGGTGGCAGTGCCCATGGTGAGACTACCGATGGTGACCCTGCCCATGGTGACAGTGCACATGGTCATGGTGCCTCTGGTGGCAGTGCAATATAGTGAGAATGCCCATGATGATATTGCTCATGGTGATAGTGCCCATGGTGAGAGTGCCCATGGTTCCAGTGCTCATGGTGACAGTGCCCATTGTGACAGTGCCCTTGGTGACAGTGCACACCATGAGAGTGCCCATGGTGTCTGTGCCCATGGTGACAGTTCTTATCATGAGAGTGTTCACGGTAGCAGTGTTCATGGTAATAGTGCTCACGGAGGCATTGCCCACAATGAGAGTGCCCACGGTGAGAATACTGACTGTGACAGTGCCCATGATGACTTTTCTCTCTGTGACAGTGCCCTTGGGGACATAGCACGGTGAGATTTCTCACAGTGATAGTGCACATTGTTTCAGTGCTCATAGTGACAAGACCCTAGGCGCCAGTGCCCATCATGGCATTGCTCACGGTGATATTTCTCACGGTGACAGTGCCCATGGTGATATTACCCATGGTGACAGTACTCAGTGATCAAGTGCTCATGGTGACATGGCATAAGGTGATAATGCTCACGGTGGCAGTGCAAAATGGTGACAGTGCCCATGGGGACATTGCTTAATGTGATAGTCCTTGTGGTGACATTGTGCATGGTGACATTGCCCACCATGACAGTGCTCTTGTTGACAGTGCTCATGGTGATAGTGCCAATGTTGGAAGTGCCCATCGTGAAAGTGTCCATGGTGACAGTTCTTATGATGAGAGTGGTCAGAGTGGCAGTGCTCATGGTGAAAGTGCCCATGGTGACACAACCCACGGTGACAGTGTCCATAGTTATAGTGTCCATGGTGACAGTACTAACAGTGAAATTGTCCATGGGGACACTGCCCATGGTGAAAGTGCCCATGGTCACAACACTCATGGTGATAGTGCTCACGGTGAGAGTGGCCATGGTGACAGTGACCACGGTGACAGTTCTAATGGTGATACTGCCCATGATGACAGTGCTCATGGTGACAGTCCACATTGTACCAGTGCCCAAGGTGACAGTGCTCATGGTGACAGTGCCCAAAGTCACAATACCCATGGTGACAGTGCCCAGGCTGACAGTTCTCAAGGTGATAGTGCCCATGGTGACAGTGCACATGGTGATACAGAGAATGGGGACAGTGCTTATGGTGACAGTGGTCATGGTTGCAGTACCCATGGTGATAGTGCTGAAACTGACAGTGCCCTTGGGGATAGTGCCCATGGTGAGTGTGCTCGTGTTAATTGTGTCCATGGTGGCAGTTCCCATTGTGAAAGTGCTCATGATGACAGTGCCCATGTGGGTAGTTCCCATGGTGACAGTGCTCATGGTGATAGTGACCATGTTAACAGTGCACATGGTGGCTGTGCCCTTGGTGACAGTGCCCATGATGACAGTATTCATGGTGACAGTGCTCACGGTGATAAGGCCAATGTGGCAGTGCACATGGTGGTAGTGCACATGGTGGCAGTGAAAAATGGGGACAGTTCCCATGCTGACAGTTCTCATTGTGACAATGCACACGGTCACAACCGATGCTGACACTGCTCATGGTAGCTATACCCTTGGTGACAGTGCTCAGAGTGATAGTGCCCATGGTGGCAGTGTCCATGGTGACACTGCCCATGGTGACAATGCCCATGATGACAGTGCCCATGGAGTCAGTGCCCACGGAGCCATTGCCTATGGTAACAGTGCTCACAGTGACAGTACCCATGGTAACAGTGACCATGGTGAGAGTGCTCATGGTGATAGTGTCTATGGTGACAGATCACACTGTGACAGTCCGCATTGTGCCAGTACCAATAGTGACAGTGCCCATGGTGACATTGACCACGGTGAGAGTGATCACGGTGCTAGTGCTCACAGTAATAGTGCTCATGGTGACAGTGCCGACAGTGAAGGTGCTCACGGTGACAGTGCCTCTGGTGATAGTGCCCATGGTGAGAGTCCGCCCATTGATAGTGCCCATGGTGGCAGTTCCCATTGTGAAAATGCTCATGATGACATTGCCCATGTTGGTAGTCCCCATGGTGACAGTGCTCACGGTGATAGTGACCTTGGTAACTGTGCACATGGTGGCCGTGCCCTTGGTGACAGTGCCAATGATGACAGTACTCATGGTGACAGTTCTCACGGTGATAGTGCCCATGGTGATATTGCACATGGTGGCAGTGAAAAATGGTGACAGTGCCCATGTTGACAGTTCTCATGGTGACAGTGCACACGGTGACAACCCATGCAGACAGTACTCACGGTGACAGTTCTCATGGTTGCAGTACCCATGGTGACAGTGCTCACAGTGATACTGCCCATGGTGGCAGTGCCCATGGTGACAGTGCCCATGGTGACACTGCCCATGATGACAGTGCCCATGGTGAAAGTTCCCACGGCGCCATTGCCTATGGTGACAGTGCTCATGGTAACAGTGCCCATGGTGACAGTGACCATGGTGAGAGTGCTCACACTGATAGTGCCCATGGTGACAGGGCTCATGGTGCCAGTCCGCATTGTGCCAGTACCCATGGCGACAGTGCTCATGGTGACACTGACCACAGTGAGAGTGCTCACTGTGATAGAGCTCATGGTAATAGTGCTCATGGTTACAGTGCAAAGGGTGACAATACCCATGGTGACAGTACTCATGTTGAAAATACCCATGGTGGCAGTTCTCATGGTGACAGTGCTCATAATAGCAGTGCCCAAGGTGGCAGTCCTCGTGGTGACAGTGCTAATGGTGACAGTGCTCTTGGTGGCAGTTCCCATGGGGACAGTACCGATGGTGACCCTGTGCATTGTTACAGTGCCCATGGTAACCGTGCTCACGGTGGTAGTGCACATCGTGACAGTGCCCATGGTGGCAGTTCACCTGGTGACAGTGCTAAATCGTGACAGTGCACATGCTGACAGTGCTCACGGTGATAGTGCCCATGGTGACAGTGCCCACGGTGATAATGGGTATTATTACAGTGTTCATCTTGACAGAGCCCAAGGTGGCAGTGGCCATGGTGACAGTGCCCACAATGACAGTGCCCATGGTAACAGTGCCGACAGTGACAGTGCCCATGGTGACACTTCTCACAGTGAATGTGCCCATGGGGACAGTTACCATGATGAGATTTCTCACGGTGATAGTGCCCGTTGTGACAGTGCTCACACTGACAATGCCCATGGTGCCACTGCCCATAGAGACATTCCGCACGGTCACTTTTCTCACGGTGAAAGTACCTATGGTGACACTGCACCTGGTGGCAGTGCAAAATGGTGACAGTGCCCATGGTGACATTGCTCATAGTGACTTTGCTTACAGTGATAGTCCTTACGGTGACAGTGTGCATGGTGACACTGCACACAGTTGCAGTGTTCATGGTGACAGTGTTCACGGTGATACTTTCCATGGTGATAGTGCCCATGGTGACACTGCACATGGTGGCAGTGAAAAATGGTGACAGTGCCCCTGTTGTCAGTTCTCATGGTGACCGTGCACATGGTGACAACCCGTGCAGACTGTACTCATGGTGACAGTACTCACGGTGACAGTTCTCATGTTTGCAGTATCCATGGTGACAGTGCTCACAGTGATAGTGCCCATGGTGAGAGTGCCCATGATGACAGGGCCCATGGTGCCATTGCCTATGGTGACAGTGCTCATGGTAACAGTGCCCAAGGTGACAGTGACCATGGTGAGAGTGCTCACACTGATGGTGCCCATGGTGACAGTGCTCATGGTGTCTGTCTACATTGTGCCAGTACCCATGGCAACAGTGCTCATGGTGACAGGGACCACAGTGAGAGAGCTCACGGTGAGAGTGCTCACGGTAATAGTGCTCATGGTGACAGTGCAAATGGTGACAATACCATGGTGACAGTACTCATGTTGAAAATACCCATGGTGGCAGTTCTCATAGCGACAGATCTCATGGTGACATTGCTCATAATAGCAGTGCCCAGGTGCCAGTGCTCGTGGTGACGGTGCTAATGGTGACAGTGCTCTTGGTGGCAGTTCCCATCGGGACAATACTGATGGTGACACTGTGCATTGTTACAGTGCCCATGGTAACCGTGTTCACGGTGATAGTGCACATCGTGACAGTGCCCATGGTGGTAGTTCACCTGGTGACAGTGCTAAATAGTGACAGTGCACATGCTGACAGTGCTCACGGTGATAGTGCCCATGGTGACAGTGCACACGGTCATAATGGGCATTGTTACAGAGTTCATGGTGACAGCACACGGTGGCAGTGGCCATGGAGACAGTGCCCACAATGACAGTGCCCATGGTGACAGTGCCGACAGTGACAGTGCCCATGGTGACACTTCTCATGGTGACAGTGCCCATGGGGACAGTTAGCATGGTGAGATTTCTAACGGTGATAGTGCCCGTTGTGCCAGTGCTCACAGTAACAATGCCCATGGGGCCAGTGCCCATAGAGTCATTCCGCACGGTCACATTTCTCACGGTGAAAGTGCCTATGGTGATATTAACCATGGTGACACTGCACATGGTGGCAGAGCAAAATGGTGACAGTGCCCATGGTGACATTGCTCATGGTGACTTTGCTTACGGTGATAGTCCTTACAGTGACAGTACGCATGGTGACACTGCACACAGTGACAGTGTTCATGGTGAAAGTGTTCACGGTGATAGTTCCCATGGTGAGATTGTCCTGGTAACAGTGCCCATAGTCACAATTCTCATGGTGTAGTGCTCACAGTGACAGTGCCCATGGTGTCATGCCCATGGTGACAGTGCTCATGGTGACAGTGCTCATGTTGGCAGAGCCATAAATAAGAGTGCTCATTGTGGCAGTGCTCATGGTGTCTGTGCTCATGGTGACAGTGCCCATGATTACAGTGTTTATGGTGATAGATGTCACGGTGTCAGTGCCCACGCGGAGAGTGCCAAGGCTGACAAAGCCCAGGGTGATACTTCCCATTGTGACAGTGCCCACGGTGACAGTGCCCATGGTGACAGCACCCAGTGTGACAAGGCGCATGGTGACAGTGCTCACGGTGACAGTGCCCATGGTGACAGTGCCGATGGTGAGAGTGCCAATAGTGACAGTGCTCATGGTGAAACTGCCCACAGAGACATCGCCCATGGTGATAGTGTTCATGGTGACAACCCCACGGTGACAGTGCCAATGTTGATAGTCCCAGTGGTGACAGGTCTTACATTGAATGTGACCATGGTGTCTGTGCTCATGGTGACAGTGCTCAAGGTTATAGTCTCCATGTTGACAGTGCCGATGGTGACAATTCTCACGGTGACAGGGCCTGTGGTGAAAATTCTCATAGTGACAGTGTTCACGGTGACAGTGCCCATGGTGCTATTACCCATGGTGACAGTTCTCATAGTGAAACTGCCCATGTTGACACTGCCCATGGTGGCAGTGCAAAATGGTGACAGTGCCCATGGTGATATTGCTCATGGTGACATTGCTTATGGTGATAGTGTGTATGGTGAAACCGCACACAGTGACTTTGCTCATGGTGACAGTTTTCATGGCGTTAGTTCCTATGGTGAATGTGACCATGGGGACAGTGCCCATAGTCACAATTCTCATGGTGTAGTGCTCACGGTGACAGTGCCCATGGCGACAATACACAGGGTGACAGTATTCATGGTGACATTGCTCATGGTGAGAGTGCCCATGTTCACAACTGTCACGGTGATAGTTCCCATGGTGACAATACCCAGGGTAACAGAGCTGATGGTAAAAGTGTTCACGGTGACAGTGCCCATGGTGACAGTACCTAAGGTGACAATTCCCATGGTGAGACTGCTCATAGACAGTGCCCATGGTGACAATACCCAGCGTGTCCTGTCCATGGTGACAGTGATCATGGTGACACATCTCATGAGGACAGTGCCATAAGTGACAGTGCTCATGGTGACAGTGCCCATGGTGACAGTGCCTATGGTGATAGATATCATGGTGGCTGTGCCCAGGGAGACATTGCCCACGCTGACAAGACCCATGGTGATACTTCCCATTGTGACAGTGCCATCGGTGGCAGATCCCATGGTGACAGTGCCCAAGATCACAGAGCCCATGGTGCGAGTGCTAACGGTGACTGTGCCCATGGTGACAGCACCCAGTGTGACAATGCCCATTGTGACAGTGCTCACGGTGACCATGCCAATGGTGATAGTGCCAATAGTGAGAGTGCTCACGGTGACACTGCCCATGGACACACTGCCCATTGTGATAGTGCCCATCATGACAACCCCTCGGAGGCAGTGCCAATGGTGAGAGTCCCCGTGGTGACAGTTCTCATGGTGAAAGTGATCCTTTTGAAATTGCTCATGGTGACAGTGCTCATGGTGACAGTGCTCAAGGTGATAGTCTCCATGTTGACAGTGTGCATGGTGACTGTTCTCACGGTGACAGTGCCTATGGTGATTATGCTCTTAGTGACAGTGCTCATGGTGACAGTGCCCATGGTGACAGTGACCACGGTGACTGTTCTCACCGTGGTAGTGCCCATGGTGACAGTGTTCATGATGACAGTCCGCATTAAGGCTGTGCCCGTGGTGACATTGCTAATGGTGATAATTCTCACGGTGATAGTACGCACGTTGAAAATGACAAAGGTGACAACACCCAGGTGATAATAATCATGGTGAAAGTGCCCATGGTGGCAGTTCTCATACTGACAGTTCTTGTGACAGTGCTCATGGTGGCAGTGCTCGTGGTGACAGTGCTCTTGGTGACAGTGCTCATGGTGGCAGTGCCCATGGTGAGACTACCGATGGTGACCCTGCCCATGGTGACAGTGCACATGGTCATGGTGCCTCTGGTGGCAGTGCAATATAGTGAGAATGCCCATGATGATATTGCTCATGGTGATAGTGCCCATGGTGAGAGTGCCCATGGTTCCAGTGCTCATGGTGACAGTGCCCATTGTGACAGTGCCCTTGGTGACAGTGCACACCATGAGAGTGCCCATGGTGTCTGTGCCCATGGTGACAGTTCTTATCATGAGAGTGTTCACGGTAGCAGTGTTCATGGTAATAGTGCTCACGGAGGCATTGCCCACAATGAGAGTGCCCACGGTGAGAATACTGACTGTGACAGTGCCCATGATGACTTTTCTCTCTGTGACAGTGCCCTTGGGGACAGTTAGCACGGTGAGATTTCTCACAGTGATAGTGCACATTGTTTCAGTGCTCATAGTGACAAGACCCTAGGCGCCAGTGCCCATCATGGCATTGCTCACGGTGATATTTCTCACGGTGACAGTGCCCATGGTGATATTACCCATGGTGACAGTACTCAGTGATCAAGTGCTCATGGTGACATGGCATAAGGTGATAATGCTCACGGTGGCAGTGCAAAATGGTGACAGTGCCCATGGGGACATTGCTTAATGTGATAGTCCTTGTGGTGACATTGTGCATGGTGACATTGCCCACCATGACAGTGCTCTTGTTGACAGTGCTCATGGTGATAGTGCCAATGTTGGAAGTGCCCATCGTGAAAGTGTCCATGGTGACAGTTCTTATGATGAGAGTGGTCAGAGTGGCAGTGCTCATGGTGAAAGTGCCCATGGTGACAGAGCCCACGGTGACAGTGTCCATAGTTATAGTGTCCATGGTGACAGTACTAACAGTGAAATTGTCCATGGGGACACTGCCCATGGTGAAAGTGCCCATGGTCACAACACTCACGGTGATAGTGCTCACGGTGAGAGTGGCCATGGTGACAGTGACCACGGTGACAGTTCTAATGGTGATACTGCCCATGATGACAGTGCTCATGGTGACAGTCCACATTGTACCAGTGCCCAAGGTGACAGTGCTCATGGTGACAGTGCCCAAAGTCACAATACCCATGGTGACAGTGCCCAGGCTGACAGTTCTCAAGGTGATAGTGCCCATGGTGACAGTGCCCATGGTGATACAGAGAATGGGGACAGTGCTTATGGTGACAGTGGTCATGGTTGCAGTACCCATGGTGATAGTGCTGAAACTGACAGTGCCCTTGGGGATAGTGCCCATGGTGAGTGTGCTCGTGTTAATTGTGTCCATGGTGGCAGTTCCCATTGTGAAAGTGCTCATGATGACAGTGCCCATGTGGGTAGTTCCCATGGTGACAGTGCTCATGGTGATAGTGACCATGTTAACAGTGCACATGGTGGCTGTGCCCTTGGTGACAGTGCCCATGATGACAGTATTCATGGTGACAGTGCTCACGGTGATAATGCCCATGGTGGCAGTGCACATGGTGGTAGTGCACATGGTGGCAGTGAAAAATGGGGACAGTTCCCATGCTGACAGTTCTCATTGTGACAATGCACACAGTCACAACCGATGCTGACACTGCTCATGGTAGCTGTACCCTTGGTGACAGTGCTCAGAGTGATAGTGCCCATGGTGGCAGTGTCCATGCTGACACTGCCCATGGTGACAATGCCCATGATGACAGTGCCCATGGAGTCAGTGCCCACGGAGCCATTGCCTATGGTAACAGTGCTCACAGTGACAGTACCCATGGTAACAGTGACCATGGTGAGAGTGCTCATGGTGATAGTGTCTATGGTGACAGATCACACTGTGACAGTCCGCATTGTGCCAGTACCAATAGTGACAGTACCCATGGTGACATTGACCACGGTGAGAGTGATCACGGTGCTAGTGCTCACAGTAATAGTGCTCATGGTGACAGTGCCGACAGTGAAGGTGCTCACGGTGACAGTGCCTCTGGTGATAGTGCCCATGGTGAGAGTCCGCCCATTGATAGTGTCCATGGTGGCAGTTCCCATTGTGAAAATGCTCATGATGACATTGCCCATGTTGGTAGTCCCCATGGTGACAGTGCTCACGGTGATAGTGACCTTGGTAACTGTGCACATGGTGGCCGTGCCCTTGGTGACAGTGCCAATGATGACAGTACTCATGGTGACAGTTCTCACGGTGATAGTGCCCATGGTGATATTGCACATGGTGGCAGTGAAAAATGGTGACAGTGCCCATGTTGACAGTTCTCATGGTGACAGTGCACACGGTGACAACCCATGCAGACAGTACTCACGGTGACAGTTCTCATGGTTGCAGTACCCATGGTGACAGTGCTCACAGTGATACTGCCCATGGTGGCAGTGCCCATGGTGACAGTGCCCATGGTGACACTGCCCATGATGACAGTGCCCATGGTGAAAGTTCCCACGGCGCCATTGCCTATGGTGACAGTGCTCATGGTAACAGTGCCCATGGTGACAGTGACCATGGTGAGAGTGCTCACACTGATAGTGCCCATGGTGACAGGGCTCATGGTGCCAGTCCGCATTGTGCCAGTACCCATGGCGACAGTGCTCATGGTGACACTGACCACAGTGAGAGTGCTCACTGTGATAGAGCTCACGGTAATAGTGCTCATGGTGACAGTGCAAATGGTGACAATACCCATGGTGACAGTACTCATGTTGAAAATACCCATGGTGGCAGTTCTCATGGTGACAGTGCTCATAATAGCAGTGCCCAAGGTGGCAGTCCTCGTGGTGACAGTGCTAATGGTGACAGTGCTCTTGGTGGCAGTTCCCATGGGGACATTACCGATGGTGACCCTGTGCATTGTTACAGTGCCCATGGTAACCGTGCTCACGGTGGTAGTGCACATCGTGACAGTGCCCATGGTGGCAGTTCACCTGGTGACAGTGCTAAATCGTGACAGTGCACATGCTGACAGTGCTCACGGTGATAGTGCCCATGGTGACAGTGCCCACGGTGATAATGGGTATTATTACAGTGTTCATCTTGACAGAGCCCAAGTTGGCAGTGGCCATGGTGACAGTGCCCACAATGACAGTGCCCATGGTAACAGTGCCGACAGTGACAGTGCCCATGGTGACACTTCTCACAGTGAATGTGCCCATGGGGACAGTTACCATGATGAGATTTCTCACGGTGATAGTGCCCGTTGTGACAGTGCTCACACTGACAATGCCCATGGTGCCACTGCCCATAGAGACATTCCGCACGGTCACTTTTCTCACGGTGAAAGTACCTATGGTGACACTGCACCTGGTGGCAGTGCAAAATGGTGACAGTGCCCATGGTGACATTGCTCATAGTGACTTTGCTTACAGTGATAGTCCTTACGGTGACAGTGTGCACAGTGACACTGCACACAGTTGCAGTGTTCATGGTGACAGTGTTCACGGTGATACTTTCCATGGTGATAGTGCCCATGGTGACACTGCACATGGTGGCAGTGAAAAATGGTGACAGTTCCCCTGTTGTCAGTTCTCATGGTGACCGTGCACATGGTGACAACCCGTGCAGACTGTACTCATGGTGACAGTACTCACGGTGACAGTTCTCATGTTTGCAGTATCCATGGTGACAGTGCTCACAGTGATAGTGCCCATGGTGAGAGTGCCCATGATGACAGGGCCCATGGTGCCATTGCCTATGGTGACAGTGCTCATGGTAACAGTGCCCAAGGTGACAGTGACCATGGTGAGAGTGCTCACACTGATGGTGCCCATGGTGACAGTGCTCATGGTGTCTGTCTACATTGTGCCAGTACCCATGGCAACAGTGCTCATGGTGACAGGGACCACAGTGAGAGAGCTCACGGTGAGAGTGCTCACGGTAATAGTGCTCATGGTGACAGTGCAAATGGTGACAATACCATGGTGACAGTACTCATGTTGAAAATACCCATGGTGGCAGTTCTCATAGCGACAGATCTCATGGTGACATTGCTCATAATAGCAGTGCCCAGGTGCCAGTGCTCGTGGTGACGGTGCTAATGGTGACAGTGCTCTTGGTGGCAGTTCCCATCGGGACAATACTGATGGTGACACTGTGCATTGTTACAGTGCCCATGGTAACCGTGTTCACGGTGATAGTGCACATCGTGACAGTGCCCATGGTGGTAGTTCACCTGGTGACAGTGCTAAATAGTGACAGTGCACATGCTGACAGTGCTCACGGTGATAGTGCCCATGGTGACAGTGCACACGGTCATAATGGGCATTGTTACAGAGTTCATGGTGACAGCACACGGTGGCAGTGGCCATGGAGACAGTGCCCACAATGACAGTGCCCATGGTGACAGTGCCGACAGTGACAGTGCCCATGGTGACACTTCTCATGGTGACAGTGCCCATGGGGACAGTTAGCATGGTGAGATTTCTAATGGTGATAGTGCCCGTTGTGCCAGTGCTCACAGTAACAATGCCCATGGGGCCAGTGCCCATAGAGTCATTCCGCACGGTCACATTTCTCACGGTGAAAGTGCCTATGGTGATATTAACCATGGTGACACTGCACATGGTGGCAGAGCAAAATGGTGACAGTGCCCATGGTGACATTGCTCATGGTGACTTTGCTTACGGTGATAGTCCTTACAGTGACAGTACGCATGGTGACACTGCACACAGTGACAGTGTTCATGGTGAAAGTGTTCACGGTGATAGTTCCCATGGTGAGATTGTCCTGGTAACAGTGCCCATAGTCACAATTCTCATGGTGTAGTGCTCACAGTGACAGTGCCCATGGTGTCATGCCCATGGTGACAGTGCTCATGGTGACAGTGCTCATGTTGGCAGAGCCATAAATAAGAGTGCTCATTGTGGCAGTGCTCATGGTGTCCGTGCTCATGGTGACAGTGCCCATGATTACAGTGTTTATGGTGATAGATGTCACGGTGTCAGTGCCCACGCGGAGAGTGCCAAGGCTGACAAAGCCCAGGGTGATACTTCCCATTGTGACAGTGCCCACGGTGACAGTGCCCATGGTGACAGCACCCAGTGTGACAAGGCGCATGGTGACAGTGCTCACGGTGACAGTGCCCATGGTGACAGTGCCGATGGTGAGAGTGCCAATAGTGACAGTGCTCATGGTGAAACTGCCCACAGAGACATCGCCCATGGTGATAGTGTTCATGGTGACAACCCCACGGTGACAGTGCCAATGTTGATAGTCCCAGTGGTGACAGGTCTTACACTGAATGTGACCATGGTGTTTGTGCTCATGGTGACAGTGCTCAAGGTTATAGTCTCCATGTTGACAGTGCCGATGGTGACAATTCTCACGGTGACAGGGCCTATGGTGAAAATTCTCATAGTGACAGTGTTCACGGTGACAGTGCCCATGGTGCTATTACCCATGGTGACAGTTCTCATAGTGAAACTGCCCATGTTGACACTGCCCATGGTGGCAGTGCAAAATGGTGACAGTGCCCATGGTGATATTGCTCATGGTGACATTGCTTATGGTGATAGTGTGTATGGTGAAACTGCACACAGTGACATTGCTCATGGTGACAGTGTTCATGGCGTTAGTTCCTATGGTGAATGTGACCATGGGGACAGTGCCCATAGTCACAATTCTCATGGTGTAGTGCTCACGGTGACAGTGCCCATGGTGACAATACACAGGGTGACAGTATTCATGGTGACATTGCTCATGGTGAGAGTGCCCATGTTCACAACTGTCACGGTGATAGTTCCCATGGTGACAATACCCAGGGTAACAGAGCTGATGGTAAAAGTGTTCACGGTGACAGTGCCCATGGTGACAGTACCTAAGGTGACAATTCCCATGGTGAGACTGCTCATAGACAGTGCCCATGGTGACAATACCCAGCGTGTCCTGTCCATGGTGACAGTGATCATGGTGACACATCTCATGAGGACAGTGCCATAAGTGACAGTGCTCATGGTGACAGTGCCCATGGTGACAGTGCCTATGGTGATAGATATCATGGTGGCTGTGCCCAGGGAGACATTGCCCACGCTGACAAGACCCATGGTGATACTTCCCATTGTGACAGTGCCATCGGTGGCAGAGCCCATGGTGACAGTGCCCAAGATCACAGAGCCCATGGTGAGAGTGCTAACGGTGACTGTGCCCATGGTGACAGCACCCAGTGTGAAAATGCCCATTGTGACAGTGCTCACGGTGACCATGCCAATGGTGATAGTGCCAATAGTGAGAGTGCTCACGGTGACACTGCCCATGGACACACTGCCCATTGTGATAGTGCCCATCATGACAACCCCTCGGAGGCAGTGCCAATGGTGAGAGTCCCCGTGGTGACAGTTCTCATGGTGAAAGTGATCCTTTTGAAATTGCTCATGGTGACAGTGCTCATGGTGACAGTGCTCAAGGTGATAGTCTCCATGTTGACAGTGTGCATGGTGACTGTTCTCACGGTGACAGTGCCTATGGTGATTATGCTCTTAGTGACAGTGCTCATGGTGACAGTGCCCATGGTGACAGTGACCACGGTGACTGTTCTCACCGTGGTAGTGCCCATGGTGACAGTGTTCATGATGACAGTCCGCATTAAGGCTGTGCCCGTGGTGACATTGCTAATGGTGATAATTCTCACGGTGATAGTACGCACGTTGAAAATGACAAAGGTGACAACACCCAGGTGATAATAATCATGGTGAAAGTGCCCATGGTGGCAGTTCTCATACTGACAGTTCTTGTGACAGTGCTCATGGTGGCAGTGCTCGTGGTGACAGTGCTCTTGGTGACAGTGCTCATGGTGGCAGTGCCCATGGTGAGACTACCGATGGTGACCCTGCCCATGGTGACAGTGCACATGGTCATGGTGCCTCTGGTGGCAGTGCAATATAGTGAGAATGCCCATGATGATATTGCTCATGGTGATAGTGCCCATGGTGAGAGTGCCCATGGTTCCAGTGCTCATGGTGACAGTGCCCATTGTGACAGTGCCCTTGGTGACAGTGCACACCATGAGAGTGCCCATGGTGTCTGTGCCCATGGTGACAGTTCTTATCATGAGAGTGTTCACGGTAGCAGTGTTCATGGTAATAGTGCTCACGGAGGCATTGCCCACAATGAGAGTGCCCACGGTGAGAATACTGACTGTGACAGTGCCCATGATGACTTTTCTCTCTGTGACAGTGCCCTTGGGGACAGTTAGCACGGTGAGATTTCTCACAGTGATAGTGCACATTGTTTCAGTGCTCATAGTGACAAGACCCTAGGCGCCAGTGCCCATCATGGCATTGCTCACGGTGATATTTCTCACGGTGACAGTGCCCATGGTGATATTACCCATGGTGACAGTACTCAGTGATCAAGTGCTCATGGTGACATGGCATAAGGTGATAATGCTCACGGTGGCAGTGCAAAATGGTGACAGTGCCCATGGGGACATTGCTCATAGTGACTTTGCTTACAGTGATAGTCCTTACGGTGACAGTGTGCATGGTGACACTGCACACAGTTGCAGTGTTCATGGTGACGGTGTTCACGGTGATACTTTCCATGGTGATAGTGCCCATGGTGACACTGCACATGGTGGCAGTGAAAAATGGTGACAGTGCCCCTGTTGTCAGTTCTCATGGTGACCGTGCACATGTTGACAACCCGTGCAGACTGTACTCATGGTGACAGTACTCACGGTGACAGTTCTCATGTTTGCAGTATCCATGGTGACAGTGCTCACAGTGATAGTGCCCATGGTGAGAGTGCCCATGATGACAGGGCCCATGGTGCCATTGCCTATGGTGACAGTGCTCATGGTAACAGTGCCCAAGGTGACAGTGACCATGGTGAGAGTGCTCACACTGATGGTGCCCATGGTGACAGTGCTCATGGTGTCTGTCTACATTGTGCCAGTACCCATGGCAACAGTGCTCATGGTGACAGGGACCACAGTGAGAGAGCTCACGGTGAGAGTGCTCACGGTAATAGTGCTCATGGTGACAGTGCAAATGGTGACAATACCATGGTGACAGTACTCATGTTGAAAATACCCATGGTGGCAGTTCTCATAGCGACAGATCTCATGGTGACATTGCTCATAATAGCAGTGCCCAGGTGCCAGTGCTCGTGGTGACGGTGCTAATGGTGACAGTGCTCTTGGTGGCAGTTCCCATCGGGACAATACTGATGGTGACACTGTGCATTGTTACAGTGCCCATGGTAACCGTGTTCACGGTGATAGTGCACAACGTGACAGTGCCCATGGTGGTAGTTCACCTGGTGACAGTGCTAAATAGTGACAGTGCACATGCTGACAGTGCTCACGGTGATAGTGCCCATGGTGACAGTGCACACGGTCATAATGGGCATTGTTACAGAGTTCATGGTGACAGCACACGGTGGCAGTGGCCATGGAGACAGTGCCCACAATGACAGTGCCCATGGTGACAGTGCCGACAGTGACAGTGCCCATGGTGACACTTCTCATGGTGACAGTGCCCATGGGGACAGTTAGCATGGTGAGATTTCTAACGGTGATAGTGCCCGTTGTGCCAGTGCTCACAGTAACAATGCCCATGGGGCCAGTGCCCATAGAGTCATTCCGCACGGTCACATTTCTCACGGTGAAAGTGCCTATGGTGATCTTAACCATGGTGACACTGCACATGGTGGCAGAGCAAAATGGCGACAGTGCCCATGGTGACATTGCTCATGGTGACTTTGCTTACGGTGATAGTCCTTACAGTGACAGTACGCATGGTGACACTGCACACAGTGACAGTGTTCATGGTGAAAGTGTTCACGGTGATAGTTCCCATGGTGAGATTGTCCTGGTAACAGTGCCCATAGTCACAATTCTCATGGTGTAGTGCTCACAGTGACAGTGCCCATGGTGTCATGCCCATGGTGACAGTGCTCATGTTGGCAGAGCCATAAATAAGAGTGCTCATTGTGGCAGTGCTCATGGTGTCCGTGCTCATGGTGACAGTGCCCATGATTACAGTGTTTATGGTGATAGATGTCACGGTGTCAGTGCCCACGCGGAGAGTGCCAAGGCTGACAAAGCCCAGGGTGATACTTCCCATTGGGACAGTGCCCACGGTGACAGTGCCCATGGTGACAGCACCCAGTGTGACAAGGCGCATGGTGACAGTGCTCACGGTGACAGTGCCCATGGTGACAGTGCCGATGGTGAGAGTGCCAATAGTGACAGTGCTCATGGTGAAACTGCCCACAGAGACATCGCCCATGGTGATAGTGTTCATGGTGACAACCCCACGGTGACAGTGCCAATGTTGATAGTCCCAGTGGTGACAGGTCTTACATTGAATGTGACCATGGTGTCTGTGCTCATGGTGACAGTGCTCAAGGTTATAGTCTCCATGTTGACAGTGCCGATGGTGACAATTCTCACGGTGACAGGGCCTATGGTGAAAATTCTCATAGTGACAGTGTTCACGGTGACAGTGCCCATGGTGCTATTACCCATGGTGACAGTTCTCATAGTGAAACTGCCCATGTTGACACTGCCCATGGTGGCAGTGCAAAATGGTGACAGTGCCCATGGTGATATTGCTCATGGTGACATTGCTTATGGTGATAGTGTGTATGGTGAAACTGCACACAGTGACATTGCTCATGGTGACAGTGTTCATGGCGTTAGTTCCTATGGTGAATGTGAGCATGGGGACAGTGCCCATAGTCACAATTCTCATGGTGTAGTGCTCACGGTGACAGTGCCCATGGTGACAATACACAGGGTGACAGTATTCATGGTGACATTGCTCATGGTGAGAGTGCCCATGTTCACAACTGTCACGGTGATAGTTCCCATGGTGACAATACCCAGGGTAACAGAGCTGATGGTAAAAGTGTTCACGGTGACAGTGCCCATGGTGACAGTACCTAAGGTGACAATTCCCATGGTGAGACTGCTCATAGACAGTGCCCATGGTGACAATACCCAGCGTGTCCTGTCCATGGTGACAGTGATCATGGTGACACATCTCATGAGGACAGTGCCATAAGTGACAGTGCTCATGGTGACAGTGCCCATGGTGACAGTGCCTATGGTGATAGATATCATGGTGGCTGTGCCCAGGGAGACATTGCCCACGCTGACAGGACCCATGGTGATACTTCCCATTGTGACAGTGCCATCGGTGGCAGAGCCCATGGTGACAGTGCCCAAGATCACAGAGCCCATGGTGAGAGTGCTAACGGTGACTGTGCCCATGGTGACAGCACCCAGTGTGAAAATGCCCATTGTGACAGTGCTCACGGTGACCATGCCAATGGTGATAGTGCCAATAGTGAGAGTGCTCACGGTGACACTGCCCATGGACACACTGCCCATTGTGATAGTGCCCATCATGACAACCCCTCGGAGGCAGTGCCAATGGTGAGAGTCCCCGTGGTGACAGTTCTCATGGTGAAAGTGATCCTTTTGAAATTGCTCATGGTGACAGTGCTCATGGTGACAGTGCTCAAGGTGATAGTCTCCATGTTGACAGTGTGCATGGTGACTGTTCTCACGGTGACAGTGCCTATGGTGATTATGCTCTTAGTGACAGTGCTCATGGTGACAGTGCCCATGGTGACAGTGACCACGGTGACTGTTCTCACCGTGGTAGTGCCCATGGTGACAGTGTTCATGATGACAGTCCGCATTAAGGCTATGCCCGTGGTGACATTGCTAATGGTGATAATTCTCACGGTGATAGTACGCACGTTGAAAATGACAAAGGTGACAACACCCAGGTGATAATAATCATGGTGAAAGTGCCCATGGTGGCAGTTCTCATACTGACAGTTCTTGTGACAGTGCTCATGGTGGCAGTGCTCGTGGTGACAGTGCTCTTGGTGACAGTGCTCATGGTGGCAGTGCCCATGGTGAGACTACCGATGGTGACCCTGCCCATGGTGACAGTGCACATGGTCATGGTGCCTCTGGTGGCAGTGCAATATAGTGAGAATGCCCATGATGATATTGCTCATGGTGATAGTGCCCATGGTGAGAGTGCCCATGGTTCCAGTGCTCATGGTGACAGTGCCCATTGTGACAGTGCCCTTGGTGACAGTGCACACCATGAGAGTGCCCATGGTGTCTGTGCCCATGGTGACAGTTCTTATCATGAGAGTGTTCACGGTAGCAGTGTTCATGGTAATAGTGCTCACGGAGGCATTGCCCACAATGAGAGTGCCCACGGTGAGAATACTGACTGTGACAGTGCCCATGATGACTTTTCTCTCTGTGACAGTGCCCTTGGGGACAGTTAGCACGGTGAGATTTCTCACAGTGATAGTGCACATTGTTTCAGTGCTCATAGTGACAAGACCCTAGGCGCCAGTGCCCATCATGGCATTGCTCACGGTGATATTTCTCACGGTGACAGTGCCCATGGTGATATTACCCATGGTGACAGTACTCAGTGATCAAGTGCTCATGGTGACATGGCATAAGGTGATAATGCTCACGGTGGCAGTGCAAAATGGTGACAGTGCCCATGGGGACATTGCTTAATGTGATAGTCCTTGTGGTGACATTGTGCATGGTGACATTGCCCACCATGACAGTGCTCTTGTTGACAGTGCTCATGGTGATAGTGCCAATGTTGGAAGTGCCCATCGTGAAAGTGTCCATGGTGACAGTTCTTATGATGAGAGTGGTCAGAGTGGCAGTGCTCATGGTGAAAGTGCCCATGGTGACAGAGCCCACGGTGACAGTGTCCATAGTTATAGTGTCCATGGTGACAGTACTAACAGTGAAATTGTCCATGGGGACACTGCCCATGGTGAAAGTGCCCATGGTCACAACACTCACGGTGATAGTGCTCACGGTGAGAGTGGCCATGGTGACAGTGACCACGGTGACAGTTCTAATGGTGATACTGCCCATGATGACAGTGCTCTGGTGACAGTCCACATTGTACCAGTGCCCAAGGTGACAGTGCTCATGGTGACAGTGCCCAAAGTCACAATACCCATGGTGACAGTGCCCAGGCTGACAGTTCTCAAGGTGATAGTGCCCATGGTGACAGTGCACATGGTGATACAGAGAATGGGGACAGTGCTTATGGTGACAGTGGTCATGGTTGCAGTACCCATGGTGATAGTGCTGAAACTGACAGTGCCCTTGGGGATAGTGCCCATGGTGAGTGTGCTCGTGTTAATTGTGTCCATGGTGGCAGTTCCCATTGTGAAAGTGCTCATGATGACAGTGCCCATGTGGGTAGTTCCCATGGTGACAGTGCTCATGGTGATAGTGACCATGTTAACAGTGCACATGGTGGCTGTGCCCTTGGTGACAGTGCCCATGATGACAGTATTCATGGTGACAGTGCTCACGGTGATAATGCCCATGGTGGCAGTGCACATGGTGGTAGTGCACATGGTGGCAGTGAAAAATGGTGACAGTTCCCATGCTGACAGTTCTCATTGTGACAATGCACACGGTCACAACCGATGCTGACACTGCTCATGGTAGCTGTACCCTTGGTGACAGTGCTCAGAGTGATAGTGCCCATGGTGGCAGTGCCCATGGTGACACTGCCCATGGTGACAATGCCCATGATGACAGTGCTCATGGTGACAGTGCTCATGTTGGCAGAGCCATAAATAAGAGTGCTCATTGTGGCAGTGCTCATGGTGTCCGTGCTCATGGTGACAGTGCCCATGATTACAGTGTTTATGGTGATAGATGTCACGGTGTCAGTGCCCACGCGGAGAGTGCCAAGGCTGACAAAGCCCAGGGTGATACTTCCCATTGTGACAGTGCCCACGGTGACAGTGCCCATGGTGACAGCACCCAGTGTGACAAGGCGCATGGTGACAGTGCTCACGGTGACAGTGCCCATGGTGACAGTGCCGATGGTGAGAGTGCCAATAGTGACAGTGCTCATGGTGAAACTGCCCACAGAGACATCGCCCATGGTGATAGTGTTCATGGTGACAACCCCACGGTGACAGTGCCAATGTTGATAGTCCCAGTGGTGACAGGTCTTACACTGAATGTGACCATGGTGTCTGTGCTCATGGTGACAGTGCTCAAGGTTATAGTCTCCATGTTGACAGTGCCGATGGTGACAATTCTCACGGTGACAGGGCCTATGGTGAAAATTCTCATAGTGACAGTGTTCACGGTGACAGTGCCCATGGTGCTATTACCCATGGTGACAGTACTCATAGTGAAACTGCCCAGGTTGACACTGCCCATGGTGGCAGTGCAAAATGGTGACAGTGCCCATGGTGATATTGCTCATGGTGACATTGCTTATGGTGATAGTGTGTATGGTGAAACTGCACACAGTGACATTGCTCATGGTGACAGTGTTCATGGCGTTAGTTCCTATGGTGAATGTGACCATGGGGACAGTGCCCATAGTCACAATTCTCATGGTGTAGTGCTCACGGTGACAGTGCCCATGGTGACAATACACAGGGTGACAGTATTCATGGTGACATTGCTCATGGTGAGAGTGCCCATGTTCACAACTGTCACGGTGATAGTTCCCATGGTGACAATACCCAGGGTAACAGAGCTGATGGTAAAAGTGTTCACGGTGACAGTGCCCATGGTGACAGTACCTAAGGTGACAATTCCCATGGTGAGACTGCTCATAGACAGTGCCCATGGTGACAATACCCAGCGTGTCCTGTCCATGGTGACAGTGATCATGGTGACACATCTCATGAGGACAGTGCCATAAGTGACAGTGCTCATTGTGGCAGTGCTCATGGTGACAGTGCCCATGGTGACAGTGCCTATGGTGATAGATATCATGGTGGCTGTGCCCAGGGAGACATTGTCCACGCTGACAAGACCCATGGTGATACTTCCCATTGTGACAGTGCCATCGGTGGCAGAGCCCATGGTGACAGTGCCCAAGATCACAGAGCCCATGGTGAGAGTGCTAACGGTGACTGTGCCCATGGTGACAGCACCCAGTGTGAAAATGCCCATTGTGACAGTGCTCACGGTGACCATGCCAATGGTGATAGTGCCAATAGTGAGAGTGCTCACGGTGACACTGCCCATGGACACACTGCCCATTGTGATAGTGCCCATCATGACAACCCCTCGGAGGCAGTGCCAATGGTGAGAGTCCCCGTGGTGACAGTTCTCATGGTGAAAGTGATCCTTTTGAAATTGCTCATGGTGACAGTGCTCATGGTGACAGTGCTCAAGGTGATAGTCTCCATGTTGACAGTGTGCATGGTGACTGTTCTCACGGTGACAGTGCCTATGGTGATTATGCTCTTAGTGACAGTGCTCATGGTGACAGTGCCCATGGTGACAGTGACCACGGTGACTGTTCTCACCGTGGTAGTGCCCATGGTGACAGTGTTCATGATGACAGTCCGCATTAAGGCTATGCCCGTGGTGACATTGCTAATGGTGATAATTCTCACGGTGATAGTACGCACGTTGAAAATGACAAAGGTGACAACACCCAGGTGATAATAATCATGGTGAAAGTGCCCATGGTGGCAGTTCTCATACTGACAGTTCTTGTGACAGTGCTCATGGTGGCAGTGCTCGTGGTGACAGTGCTCTTGGTGACAGTGCTCATGGTGGCAGTGCCCATGGTGAGACTACCGATGGTGACCCTGCCCATGGTGACAGTGCACATGGTCATGGTGCCTCTGGTGGCAGTGCAATATAGTGAGAATGCCCATGATGATATTGCTCATGGTGATAGTGCCCATGGTGAGAGTGCCCATGGTTCCAGTGCTCATGGTGACAGTGCCCATTGTGACAGTGCCCTTGGTGACAGTGCACACCATGAGAGTGCCCATGGTGTCTGTGCCCATGGTGACAGTTCTTATCATGAGAGTGTTCACGGTAGCAGTGTTCATGGTAATAGTGCTCACGGAGGCATTGCCCACAATGAGAGTGCCCACGGTGAGAATACTGACTGTGACAGTGCCCATGATGACTTTTCTCTCTGTGACAGTGCCCTTGGGGACAGTTAGCACGGTGAGATTTCTCACAGTGATAGTGCACATTGTTTCAGTGCTCATAGTGACAAGACCCTAGGCGCCAGTGCCCATCATGGCATTGCTCACGGTGATATTTCTCACGGTGACAGTGCCCATGGTGATATTACCCATGGTGACAGTACTCAGTGATCAAGTGCTCATGGTGACATGGCATAAGGTGATAATGCTCACGGTGGCAGTGCAAAATGGTGACAGTGCCCATGGGGACATTGCTTAATGTGATAGTCCTTGTGGTGACATTGTGCATGGTGACATTGCCCACCATGACAGTGCTCTTGTTGACAGTGCTCATGGTGATAGTGCCAATGTTGGAAGTGCCCATCGTGAAAGTGTCCATGGTGACAGTTCTTATGATGAGAGTGGTCAGAGTGGCAGTGCTCATGGTGAAAGTGCCCATGGTGACAGAGCCCACGGTGACAGTGTCCATAGTTATAGTGTCCATGGTGACAGTACTAACAGTGAAATTGTCCATGGGGACACTGCCCATGGTGAAAGTGCCCATGGTCACAACACTCACGGTGATAGTGCTCACGGTGAGAGTGGCCATGGTGACAGTGACCACGGTGACAGTTCTAATGGTGATACTGCCCATGATGACAGTGCTCTGGTGACAGTCCACATTGTACCAGTGCCCAAGGTGACAGTGCTCATGGTGACAGTGCCCAAAGTCACAATACCCATGGTGACAGTGCCCAGGCTGACAGTTCTCAAGGTGATAGTGCCCATGGTGACAGTGCACATGGTGATACAGAGAATGGGGACAGTGCTTATGGTGACAGTGGTCATGGTTGCAGTACCCATGGTGATAGTGCTGAAACTGACAGTGCCCTTGGGGATAGTGCCCATGGTGAGTGTGCTCGTGTTAATTGTGTCCATGGTGGCAGTTCCCATTGTGAAAGTGCTCATGATGACAGTGCCCATGTGGGTAGTTCCCATGGTGACAGTGCTCATGGTGATAGTGACCATGTTAACAGTGCACATGGTGGCTGTGCCCTTGGTGACAGTGCCCATGATGACAGTATTCATGGTGACAGTGCTCACGGTGATAATGCCCATGGTGGCAGTGCACATGGTGGTAGTGCACATGGTGGCAGTGAAAAATGGTGACAGTTCCCATGCTGACAGTTCTCATTGTGACAATGCACACGGTCACAACCGATGCTGACACTGCTCATGGTAGCTGTACCCTTGGTGACAGTGCTCAGAGTGATAGTGCCCATGGTGGCAGTGCCCATGGTGACACTGCCCATGGTGACAATGCCCATGATGACAGTGCTCATGGTGACAGTGCTCATGTTGGCAGAGCCATAAATAAGAGTGCTCATTGTGGCAGTGCTCATGGTGTCCGTGCTCATGGTGACAGTGCCCATGATTACAGTGTTTATGGTGATAGATGTCACGGTGTCAGTGCCCACGCGGAGAGTGCCAAGGCTGACAAAGCCCAGGGTGATACTTCCCATTGTGACAGTGCCCACGGTGACAGTGCCCATGGTGACAGCACCCAGTGTGACAAGGCGCATGGTGACAGTGCTCACGGTGACAGTGCCCATGGTGACAGTGCCGATGGTGAGAGTGCCAATAGTGACAGTGCTCATGGTGAAACTGCCCACAGAGACATCGCCCATGGTGATAGTGTTCATGGTGACAACCCCACGGTGACAGTGCCAATGTTGATAGTCCCAGTGGTGACAGGTCTTACACTAAATGTGACCATGGTGTCTGTGCTCATGGTGACAGTGCTCAAGGTTATAGTCTCCATGTTGACAGTGCCGATGGTGACAATTCTCACGGTGACAGGGCCTATGGTGAAAATTCTTAGTGACAGTGTTCACGGTGACAGTGCCCATGGTGCTATTACCCATGGTGACAGTTCTCATAGTGAAACTGCCCATGTTGACACTGCCCATGGTGGCAGTGCAAAATGGTGACAGTGCCCATGGTGATATTGCTCATGGTGACATTGCTTATGGTGATAGTGTGTATGGTGAAACTGCACACAGTGACATTGCTCATGGTGACAGTGTTCATGGCGTTAGTTCCTATCGTGAATGTGACCATGGGGACAGTGCCCATAGTCACAATTCTCATGGTGTAGTGCTCACGGTGACAGTGCCCATGGTGACAATACACAGGGTGACAGTATTCATGGTGACATTGCTCATGGTGAGAGTGCCCATGTTCACAACTGTCACGGTGATAGTTCCCATGGTGACAATACCCAGGGTAACAGAGCTGATGGTAAAAGTGTTCACGGTGACAGTGCCCATGGTGACAGTACCTAAGGTGACAATTCCCATGGTGAGACTGCTCATAGACAGTGCCCATGGTGACAATACCCAGCGTGTCCTGTCCATGGTGACAGTGATCATGGTGACACATCTCATGAGGACAGTGCCATAAGTGACAGTGCTCATTGTGGCAGTGCTCATGGTGACAGTGCCCATGGTGACAGTGCCTATGGTGATAGATATCATGGTGGCTGTGCCCAGGGAGACATTGTCCACGCTGACAAGACCCATGGTGATACTTCCCATTGTGACAGTGCCATCGGTGGCAGAGCCCATGGTGACAGTGCCCAAGATCACAGAGCCCATGGTGAGAGTGCTAACGGTGACTGTGCCCATGGTGACAGCACCCAGTGTGAAAATGCCCATTGTGACAGTGCTCACGGTGACCATGCCAATGGTGATAATGCCAATAGTGAGAGTGCTCACGGTGACACTGCCCATGGACACACTGCCCATTGTGATAGTGCCCATCATGACAACCCCTCGGAGGCAGTGCCAATGGTGAGAGTCCCCGTGGTGACAGTTCTCATGGTGAAAGTGATCCTTTTGAAATTGCTCATGGTGACAGTGCTCATGGTGACAGTGCTCAAGGTGATAGTCTCCATGTTGACAGTGTGCATGGTGACTGTTCTCACGGTGACAGTGCCTATGGTGATTATGCTCTTAGTGACAGTGCTCATGGTGACAGTGCCCATGGTGACAGTGACCACGGTGACTGTTCTCACCGTGGTAGTGCCCATGGTGACAGTGTTCATGATGACAGTCCGCATTAAGGCTGTGCCCGTGGTGACATTGCTAATGGTGATAATTCTCACGGTGATAGTACGCACGTTGAAAATGACAAAGGTGACAACACCCAGGTGATAATAATCATGGTGAAAGTGCCCATGGTGGCAGTTCTCATACTGACAGTTCTTGTGACAGTGCTCATGGTGGCAGTGCTCGTGGTGACAGTGCTCTTGGTGACAGTGCTCATGGTGGCAGTGCCCATGGTGAGACTACCGATGGTGACCCTGCCCATGGTGACAGTGCACATGGTCATGGTGCCTCTGGTGGCAGTGCAATATAGTGAGAATGCCCATGATGATATTGCTCATGGTGATAGTGCCCATGGTGAGAGTGCCCATGGTTCCAGTGCTCATGGTGACAGTGCCCATTGTGACAGTGCCCTTGGTGACAGTGCACACCATGAGAGTGCCCATGGTGTCTGTGCCCATGGTGACAGTTCTTATCATGAGAGTGTTCACGGTAGCAGTGTTCATGGTAATAGTGCTCACGGAGGCATTGCCCACAATGAGAGTGCCCACGGTGAGAATACTGACTGTGACAGTGCCCATGATGACTTTTCTCTCTGTGACAGTGCCCTTGGGGACAGTTAGCACGGTGAGATTTCTCACAGTGATAGTGCACATTGTTTCAGTGCTCATAGTGACAAGACCCTAGGCGCCAGTGCCCATCATGGCATTGCTCACGGTGATATTTCTCACGGTGACAGTGCCCATGGTGATATTACCCATGGTGACAGTACTCAGTGATCAAGTGCTCATGGTGACATGGCATAAGGTGATAATGCTCACGGTGGCAGTGCAAAATGGTGACAGTGCCCATGGGGACATTGCTTAATGTGATAGTCCTTGTGGTGACATTGTGCATGGTGACATTGCCCACCATGACAGTGCTCTTGTTGACAGTGCTCATGGTGATAGTGCCAATGTTGGAAGTGCCCATCGTGAAAGTGTCCATGGTGACAGTTCTTATGATGAGAGTGGTCAGAGTGGCAGTGCTCATGGTGAAAGTGCCCATAGTGACAGAGCCCACGGTGACAGTGTCCATAGTTATACTGTCCATGGTGACAGTACTAACAGTGAAATTGTCCATGGGGACACTGCCCATGGTGAAAGTGCCCATGGTCACAACACTCACGGTGATAGTGCTCACGGTGAGAGTGGCCATGGTGACAGTGACCACGGTGACAGTTCTAATGGTGATACTGCCCATGATGACAGTGCTCTGGTGACAGTCCACATTGTACCAGTGCCCAAGGTGACAGTGCTCATGGTGACAGTGCCCAAAGTCACAATACCCATGGTGACAGTGCCCAGGCTGACAGTTCTCAAGGTGATAGTGCCCATGGTGACAGTGCCCATGGTGATACAGAGAATGGGGACAGTGCTTATGGTGACAGTGGTCATGGATGCAGTACCCATGGTGATAGTGCTGAAACTGACAGTGCCCTTGGGGATAGTGCCCATGGTGAGTGTGCTCGTGTTAATTGTGTCCATGGTGGCAGTTCCCATTGTGAAAGTGCTCGTGATGACAGTGCCCATGTGGGTAGTTCCCATGGTGACAGTGCTCATGGTGATAGTGACCATGTTAACAGTGCACATGGTGGCTGTGCCCTTGGTGACAGTGCCCATGATGACAGTATTCATGGTGACAGTGCTCACGGTGATAATGCCCATGGTGGCAGTGCACATGGTGGTAGTGCACATGGTGGCAGTGAAAAATGGTGACAGTTCCCATGCTGACAGTTCTCACTGTGACAATGCACACGGTCACAACCGATGCTGACACTGCTCATGGTAGCTGTACCCTTGGTGACAGTGCTCAGAGTGATAGTGCCCATGGTGGCAGTGCCCATGGTGACACTGCCCATGGTGACAATGCCCATGATGACAGTGCTCATGGTGACAGTGCTCATGTTGGCAGAGCCATAAATAAGAGTGCTCATAGTGGCAGTGCTCATGGTGTCCGTGCTCATGGTGACAGTGCCCATGATTACAGTGTTTATGGTGATAGATGTCACGGTGTCAGTGCCCACGCGGAGAGTGCCAAGGCTGACAAAGCCCAGGGTGATACTTCCCATTGGGACAGTGCCCACGGTGACAGTGCCCATGGTGACAGCACCCAGTGTGACAAGGCGCATGGTGACAGTGCTCACGGTGACAGTGCCCATGGTGACAGTGCCGATGGTGAGAGTGCCAATAGTGACAGTGCTCATGGTGAAACTGCCCACAGAGACATCGCCCATGGTGATAGTGTTCATGGTGACAACCCCACGGTGACAGTGCCAATGTTGATAGTCCCAGTGGTGACAGGTCTTACATTGAATGTGACCATGGTGTCTGTGCTCATGGTGACAGTGCTCAAGGTTATAGTCTCCATGTTGACAGTGCCGATGGTGACAATTCTCACGGTGACAGGGCCTATGGTGAAAATTCTCATAGTGACAGTGTTCACGGTGACAGTGCCCATGGTGCTATTACCCATGGTGACAGTTCTCATACTGAAACTGCCCATGTTGACACTGCCCATGGTGGCAGTGCAAAATGGTGACAGTGCCCATGGTGATATTGCTCATGGTGACATTGCTTATGGTGATAGTGTGTATGGTGAAACTGCACACAGTGACATTGCTCATGGTGACAGTGTTCATGGCGTTAGTTCCTATCGTGAATGTGACCATGGGGACAGTGCCCATAGTCACAATTCTCATGGTGTAGTGCTCACGGTGACAGTGCCCATGGTGACAATACACAGGGTGACAGTATTCATGGTGACATTGCTCATGGTGAGAGTGCCCATGTTCACAACATTCACGGTGATAGTTCCCATGGTGACAATACCCAGGGTAACAGAGCTGATGGTAAAAGTGTTCACGGTGACAGTGCCCATGGTGACAGTACCTAAGGTGACAATTCCCATGGTGAGACTGCTCATAGACAGTGCCCATGGTGACAATACCCAGCGTGTCCTGTCCATGGTGACAGTGATCATGGTGACACATCTCATGAGGACAGTGCCATAAGTGGCAGTGCTCATTGTGGCAGTGCTCATGGTGACAGTGCCCATGGTGACAGTGCCTATGGTGATAGATATCATGGTGGCTGTGCCCAGGGAGACATTGTCCACGCTGACAAGACCCATGGTGATACTTCCCATTGTGACAGTGCCATCGGTGGCAGAGCCCATGGTGACAGTGCCCAAGATCACAGAGCCCATGGTGAGAGTGCTAACGGTGACTGTGCCCATGGTGACAGCACCCAGTGTGAAAATGCCCATTGTGACAGTGCTCACGGTGACCATGCCAATGGTGATAGTGCCAATAGTGAGAGTGCTCACGGTGACACTGCCCATGGACACACTGCCCATTGTGATAGTGCCCATCATGACAACCCCTCGGAGGCAGTGCCAATGGTGAGAGTCCCCGTGGTGACAGTTCTCATGGTGAAAGTGATCCTTTTGAAATTGCTCATGGTGACAGTGCTCATGGTGACAGTGCTCAAGGTGATAGTCTCCATGTTGACAGTGTGCATGGTGACTGTTCTCACGGTGACAGTGCCTATGGTGATTATGCTCTTAGTGACAGTGCTCATGGTGACAGTGCCCATGGTGACAGTGACCACGGTGACTGTTCTCACCGTGGTAGTGCCCATGGTGACAGTGTTCATGATGACAGTCCGCATTAAGGCTGTGCCCGTGGTGACATTGCTAATGGTGATAATTCTCACGGTGATAGTACGCACGTTGAAAATGACAAAGGTGACAACACCCAGGTGATAATAATCATGGTGAAAGTGCCCATGGTGGCAGTTCTCATACTGACAGTTCTTGTGACAGTGCTCATGGTGGCAGTGCTCGTGGTGACAGTGCTCTTGGTGACAGTGCTCATGGTGGCAGTGCCCATGGTGAGACTACCGATGGTGACCCTGCCCATGGTGACAGTGCACATGGTCATGGTGCCTCTGGTGGCAGTGCAATATAGTGAGAATGCCCATGATGATATTGCTCATGGTGATAGTGCCCATGGTGAGAGTGCCCATGGTTCCAGTGCTCATGGTGACAGTGCCCATTGTGACAGTGCCCTTGGTGACAGTGCACACCATGAGAGTGCCCATGGTGTCTGTGCCCATGGTGACAGTTCTTATCATGAGAGTGTTCACGGTAGCAGTGTTCATGGTAATAGTGCTCACGGAGGCATTGCCCACAATGAGAGTGCCCACGGTGAGAATACTGACTGTGACAGTGCCCATGATGACTTTTCTCTCTGTGACAGTGCCCTTGGGGACAGTTAGCACGGTGAGATTTCTCACAGTGATAGTGCACATTGTTTCAGTGCTCATAGTGACAAGACCCTAGGCGCCAGTGCCCATCATGGCATTGCTCACGGTGATATTTCTCACGGTGACAGTGCCCATGGTGATATTACCCATGGTGACAGTACTCAGTGATCAAGTGCTCATGGTGACATGGCATAAGGTGATAATGCTCATGGTGGCAGTGCAAAATGGTGACAGTGCCCATGGGGACATTGCTTAATGTGATAGTCCTTGTGGTGACATTGTGCATGGTGACATTGCCCACCATGACAGTGCTCTTGTTGACAGTGCTCATGGTGATAGTGCCAATGTTGGAAGTGCCCATCGTGAAAGTGTCCATGGTGACAGTTCTTATGATGAGAGTGGTCAGAGTGGCAGTGCTCATGGTGAAAGTGCCCATGGTGACAGAGCCCACGGTGACAGTGTCCATAGTTATAGTGTCCATGGTGACAGTACTAACAGTGAAATTGTCCATGGGGACACTGCCCATGGTGAAAGTGCCCATGGTCACAACACTCATGGTGATAGTGCTCACGGTGAGAGTGGCCATGGTGACAGTGACCACGGTGACAGTTCTAATGGTGATACTGCCCATGATGACAGTGCTCATGGTGACAGTCCACATTGTACCAGTGCCCAAGGTGACAGTGCTCATGGTGACAGTGCCCAAAGTCACAATACCCATGGTGACAGTGCCCAGGCTGACAGTTCTCAAGGTGATAGTGCCCATGGTGACAGTGCACATGGTGATACAGAGAATGGGGACAGTGCTTATGGTGACAGTGGTCATGGTTGCAGTACCCATGGTGATAGTGCTGAAACTGACAGTGCCCTTGGGGATAGTGCCCATGGTGAGTGTGCTCGTGTTAATTGTGTCCATGGTGGCAGTTCCCATTGTGAAAGTGCTCATGATGACAGTGCCCATGTGGGTAGTTCCCATGGTGACAGTGCTCATGGTGATAGTGACCATGTTAAGAGTGCACATGGTGGCTGTGCCCTTGGTGACAGTGCCCATGATGACAGTATTCATGGTGACAGTGCTCACGGTGATAGTGACCATGGTGAGAGTGCACATGGTGGTAGTGCACATGGTGGCAGTGAAAAATGGTGACAGTTCCCATGCTGACAGTTCTCATTGTGACAATGCACACGGTCACAACCTATGCTGACACTGCTCATGGTAGCTGTACCCTTGGTGACAGTGCTCAGAGTGATAGTGCCCATGGTGGCAGTGTCCATGGTGACACTGCCCATGGTGACAATGCCCATGATGACAGTGCCCATGGAGTCAGTGCCCACGGAGCCATTGCCTATGGTAACAGTGCTCACAGTGACAGTACCCATGGTAACAGTGACCATGGTGAGAGTGCTCATGGTGATAGTGTCTATGGTGACAGATCACACTGTGACAGTCCGCATTGTGCCAGTACCAATAGTGACAGTGCCCATGGTGACATTGACCATGGTGAGAGTGATCACGGTGCTAGTGCTCACAGTAATAGTGCTCATGGTGACAGTGCCGACAGTGAAGATGCTCACGGTGACAGTGCCTCTGGTGATAGTGCCCATGGTGAGAGTCCGCCCATTGATAGTGCCCATGGTGGCAGTTCCCATTGTGAAAATGCTCATGATGACATTGCCCATGTTGGTAGTCCCCATGGTGACAGTGCTCACGGTGATAGTGACCTTGGTAACTGTGCACATGGTGGCCGTGCCCTTGGTGACAGTGCCAATGATGACAGTACTCATGGTGACAGTTCTCACGGTGATAGTGCCCATGGTGATATTGCACATGGTGGCAGTGAAAAATGGTGACAGTGCCCATGTTGACAGTTCTCATGGTGACAGTGCACACGGTGACAACCCATGCAGACAGTACTCACGGTGACAGTTCTCATGGTTGCAGTACCCATGGTGACAGTGCTCACAGTGATACTGCCCGTGGTGGCAGTGCCCATGGTGACAGTGCCCATGGTGACACTGCCCATGATGACAGTGCCCATGGTGAAAGTTCCCACGGCGCCATTGCCTATGGTGACAGTGCTCATGGTAACAGTGCCCATGGTGACAGTGACCATGGTGAGAGTGCTCACACTGATAGTGCCCATGGTGACAGGGCTCATGGTGCCAGTCCGCATTGTGCCAGTACCCATGGCGACAGTGCTCATGGTGACACTGACCACAGTGAGAGTGCTCACTGTGATAGAGCTCACGGTAATAGTGCTCATGGTGACAGTGCAAAGGGTGACAATACCCATGGTGACAGTACTCATGTTGAAAATACCCATGGTGGCAGTTCTCATGGTGACAGTGCTCATAATAGCAGTGCCCAAGGTGGCAGTCCTCGTGGTGACAGTGCTAATGGTGACAGTGCTCTTGGTGGCAGTTCCCATGGGGACAGTACCGATGGTGACCCTGTGCATTGTTACAGTGCCCATGGTAACCGTGCTCACGGTGGTAGTGCACATCGTGACAGTGCCCATGGTGGCAGTTCACCTGGTGACAGTGCTAAATCGTGACAGTGCACATGCTGACAGTGCTCACGGTGATAGTGCCCATGGTGACAGTGCCCACGGTGATAATGGGTATTATTACAGTGTTCATCTTGACAGAGCCCAAGGTGGCAGTGGCCATGGTGACAGTGCCCACAATGACAGTGCCCATGGTAACAGTGCCGACAGTGACAGTGCCCATGGTGACACTTCTCACAGTGAATGTGCCCATGGGGACAGTTACCATGATGAGATTTCTCACGGTGATAGTGCCTGTTGTGACAGTGCTCACACTGACAATGCCCATGGTGCCACTGCCCATAGAGACATTCCGCACGGTCACTTTTCTCACGGTGAAAGTACCTATGGTGACACTGCACCTGGTGGCAGTGCAAAATGGTGACAGTGCCCATGGTGACATTGCTCATAGTGACTTTGCTTACAGTGATAGTCCTTACGGTGACAGTGTGCACGGTGACACTGCACACAGTTGCAGTGTTCATGGTGACAGTGTTCACGGTGATACTTTCCATGGTGATAGTGCCCATGGTGACACTGCACATGGTGGCAGTGAAAAATGGTGACAGTGCCCCTGTTGTCAGTTCTCATGGTGACCGTGCACATGGTGACAACCCGTGCAGACTGTACTCATGGTGACAGTACTCACGGTGACAGTTCTCATGTTTGCAGTATCCATGGTGACAGTGCTCACAGTGATAGTGCCCATGGTGAGAGTGCCCATGATGACAGGGCCCATGGTGCCATTGCCTATGGTGACAGTGCTCATGGTAACAGTGCCCAAGGTGACAGTGACCATGGTGAGAGTGCTCACACTGATGGTGCCCATGGTGACAGTGCTCATGGTGTCTGTCTACATTGTGCCAGTACCCATGGCAACAGTGCTCATGGTGACAGGGACCACAGTGAGAGAGCTCACGGTGAGAGTGCTCACGGTAATAGTGCTCATGGTGACAGTGCAAATGGTGACAATACCATGGTGACAGTACTCATGTTGAAAATACCCATGGTGGCAGTTCTCATAGCAACAGATCTCATGGTGACATTGCTCATAATAGCAGTGCCCAGGTGCCAGTGCTCGTGGTGACGGTGCTAATGGTGACAGTGCTCTTGGTGGCAGTTCCCATCGGGACAATACTGATGGTGACACTGTGCATTGTTACAGTGCCCATGGTAACCGTGTTCACGGTGATAGTGCACATCGTGACAGTGCCCATGGTGGTAGTTCACCTGGTGACAGTGCTAAATAGTGACAGTGCACATGCTGACAGTGCTCACGGTGATAGTGCCCATGGTGACAGTGCACACGGTCATAATGGGCATTGTTACAGAGTTCATGGTGACAGCACACGGTGGCAGTGGCCATGGAGACAGTGCCCACAATGACAGTGCCCATGGTGACAGTGCCGACAGTGACAGTGCCCATGGTGACACTTCTCATGGTGACAGTGCCCATGGGGACAGTTAGCATGGTGAGATTTCTAACGGTGATAGTGCCCGTTGTGCCAGTGCTCACAGTAACAATGCCCATGGGGACAGTGCCCATAGAGTCATTCCGCACGGTCACATTTCTCACGGTGAAAGTGCCTATGGTGATATTAACCATGGTGACACTGCACATGGTGGCAGAGCAAAATGGTGACAGTGCCCATGGTGACATTGCTCATGGTGACTTTGCTTACGGTGATAGTCCTTACAGTGACAGTACGCATGGTGACACTGCACACAGTGACAGTGTTCATGGTGAAAGTGTTCACGGTGATAGTTCCCATGGTGAGATTGTCCTGGTAACAGTGCCCATAGTCACAATTCTCATGGTGTAGTGCTCACAGTGACAGTGCCCATGGTGTCATGCCCATGGTGACAGTGCTCATGGTGACAGTGCTCATGTTGGCAGAGCCATAAATAAGAGTGCTCATTGTGGCAGTGCTCATGGTGTCCGTGCTCATGGTGACAGTGCCCATGATTACAGTGTTTATGGTGATAGATGTCACGGTGTCAGTGCCCACGCGGAGAGTGCCAAGGCTGACAAAGCCCAGGGTGATACTTCCCATTGTGACAGTGCCCACGGTGACAGTGCCCATGGTGACAGCACCCAGTGTGACAAGGCGCATGGTGACAGTGCTCACGGTGACAGTGCCCATGGTGACAGTGCCGATGGTGAGAGTGCCAATAGTGACAGTGCTCATGGTGAAACTGCCCACAGAGACATCGCCCATGGTGATAGTGTTCATGGTGACAACCCCACGGTGACAGTGCCAATGTTGATAGTCCCAGTGGTGACAGGTCTTACATTGAATGTGACCATGGTGTCTGTGCTCATGGTGACAGTGCTCAAGGTTATAGTCTCCATGTTGACAGTGCCGATGGTGACAATTCTCACGGTGACAGGGCCTGTGGTGAAAATTCTCATAGTGACAGTGTTCACGGTGACAGTGCCCATGGTGCTATTACCCATGGTGACAGTTCTCATAGTGAAACTGCCCATGTTGACACTGCCCATGGTGGCAGTGCAAAATGGTGACAGTGCCCATGGTGATATTGCTCATGGTGACATTGCTTATGGTGATAGTGTGTATGGTGAAACTGCACACAGTGACTTTGCTCATGGTGACAGTGTTCATGGCGTTAGTTCCTATGGTGAATGTGACCATGGGGACAGTGCCCATAGTCACAATTCTCATGGTGTAGTGCTCACGGTGACAGTGCCCATGGTGACAATACACAGGGTGACAGTATTCATGGTGACATTGCTCATGGTGAGAGTGCCCATGTTCACAACTGTCACGGTGATAGTTCCCATGGTGACAATACCCAGGGTAACAGAGCTGATGGTAAAAGTGTTCACGGTGACAGTGCCCATGGTGACAGTACCTAAGGTGACAATTCCCATGGTGAGACTGCTCATACACAGTGCCCATGGTGACAATACCCAGCGTGTCCTGTCCATGGTGACAGTGATCATGGTGACACATCTCATGAGGACAGTGCCATAAGTGACAGTGCTCATTGTGGCAGTGCTCATGGTGACAGTGCCCATGGTGACAGTGCCTATGGTGATAGATATCATGGTGGCTGTGCCCAGGGAGACATTGCCCACGCTGACAAGACCCATGGTGATACTTCCCATTGTGACAGTGCCATCGGTGGCAGAGCCCATGGTGACAGTGCCCAAGATCACAGAGCCCATGGTGAGAGTGCTAACGGTGACTGTGCCCATGGTGACAGCACCCAGTGTGAAAATGCCCATTGTGACAGTGCTCACGGTGACCATGCCAATGGTGATAGTGCCAATAGTGAGAGTGCTCACGGTGACACTGCCCATGGACACACTGCCCATTGTGATAGTGCCCATCATGACAACCCCTCGGAGGCAGTGCCAATGGTGAGAGTCCCCGTGGTGACAGTTCTCATGGTGAAAGTGATCCTTTTGAAATTGCTCATGGTGACAGTGCTCATGGTGACAGTGCTCAAGGTGATAGTCTCCATGTTGACAGTGTGCATGGTGACTGTTCTCACGGTGACAGTGCCTATGGTGATTATGCTCTTAGTGACAGTGCTCATGGTGACAGTGCCCATGGTGACAGTGACCACGGTGACTGTTCTCACCGTGGTAGTGCCCATGGTGACAGTGTTCATGATGACAGTCCGCATTAAGGCTGTGCCCGTGGTGACATTGCTAATGGTGATAATTCTCACAGTGATAGTACGCACGTTGAAAATGACAAAGGTGACAACACCCAGGTGATAATAATCATGGTGAAAGTGCCCATGGTGGCAGTTCTCATACTGACAGTTCTTGTGACAGTGCTCATGGTGGCAGTGCTCGTGGTGACAGTGCTCTTGGTGACAGTGCTCATGGTGGCAGTGCCCATGGTGAGACTACCGATGGTGACCCTGCCCATGGTGACAGTGCACATGGTCATGGTGCCTCTGGTGGCAGTGCAATATAGTGAGAATGCCCATGATGATATTGCTCATGGTGATAGTGCCCATGGTGAGAGTGCCCATGGTTCCAGTGCTCATGGTGACAGTGCCCATTGTGACAGTGCCCTTGGTGACAGTGCACACCATGAGAGTGCCCATGGTGTCTGTGCCCATGGTGACAGTTCTTATCATGAGAGTGTTCACGGTAGCAGTGTTCATGGTAATAGTGCTCACGGAGGCATTGCCCACAATGAGAGTGCCCACGGTGAGAATACTGACTGTGACAGTGCCCATGATGACTTTTCTCTCTGTGACAGTGCCCTTGGGGACATAGCACGGTGAGATTTCTCACAGTGATAGTGCACATTGTTTCAGTGCTCATAGTGACAAGACCCTAGGCGCCAGTGCCCATCATGGCATTGCTCACGGTGATATTTCTCACGGTGACAGTGCCCATGGTGATATTACCCATGGTGACAGTACTCAGTGATCAAGTGCTCATGGTGACATGGCATAAGGTGATAATGCTCACGGTGGCAGTGCAAAATGGTGACAGTGCCCATGGGGACATTGCTTAATGTGATAGTCCTTGTGGTGACATTGTGCATGGTGACATTGCCCACCATGACAGTGCTCTTGTTGACAGTGCTCATGGTGATAGTGCCAATGTTGGAAGTGCCCATCGTGAAAGTGTCCATGGTGACAGTTCTTATGATGAGAGTGGTCAGAGTGGCAGTGCTCATGGTGAAAGTGCCCATGGTGACAGAGCCCACGGTGATAGTGTCCATAGTTATAGTGTCCATGGTGACAGTACTAACAGTGAAATTGTCCATGGGGACACTGCCCATGGTGAAAGTGCCCATGGTCACAACACTCACGGTGATAGTGCTCACGGTGAGAGTGGCCATGGTGACAGTGACCACGGTGACAGTTCTAATGGTGATACTGCCCATGATGACAGTGCTCATGGTGACAGTCCACATTGTACCAGTGCCCAAGGTGACAGTGCTCATGGTGACAGTGCCCAAAGTCACAATACCCATGGTGACAGTGCCCAGGCTGACAGTTCTCAAGGTGATAGTGCCCATGGTGACAGTGCCCATGGTGATACAGAGAATGGGGACAGTGCTTATGGTGACAGTGGTCATGGTTGCAGTACCCATGGTGATAGTGCTGAAACTGACAGTGCCCTTGGGGATAGTGCCCATGGTGAGTGTGCTCGTGTTAATTGTGTCCATGGTGGCAGTTCCCATTGTGAAAGTGCTCATGATGACAGTGCCCATGTGGGTAGTTCCCATGGTGACAGTGCTCATGGTGATAGTGACCATGTTAAGAGTGCACATGGTGGCTGTGCCCTTGGTGACAGTGCCCATGATGACAGTATTCATGGTGACAGTGCTCACGGTGATAGTGACCATGGTGAGAGTGCACATGGTGGTAGTGCACATGGTGGCAGTGAAAAATGGTGACAGTTCCCATGCTGACAGTTCTCATTGTGACAATGCACACGGTCACAACCGATGCTGACACTGCTCATGGTAGCTATACCCTTGGTGACAGTGCTCAGAGTGATAGTGCCCATGGTGGCAGTGTCCATGGTGACACTGCCCATGGTGACAATGCCCATGATGACAGTGCCCATGGAGTCAGTGCCCACGGAGCCATTGCCTATGGTAACAGTGCTCACAGTGACAGTACCCATGGTAACAGTGACCATGGTGAGAGTGCTCATGGTGATAGTGTCTATGGTGACAGATCACACTGTGACAGTCCGCATTGTGCCAGTACCAATAGTGACAGTGCCCATGGTGACATTGACCACGGTGAGAGTGATCACGGTGCTAGTGCTCACAGTAATAGTGCTCATGGTGACAGTGCCGACAGTGAAGGTGCTCACGGTGACAGTGCCTCTGGTGATAGTGCCCATGGTGAGAGTCCGCCCATTGATAGTGTCCATGGTGGCAGTTCCCATTGTGAAAATGCTCATGATGACATTGCCCATGTTGGTAGTCCCCATGGTGACAGTGCTCACGGTGATAGTGACCTTGGTAACTGTGCACATGGTGGCCGTGCCCTTGGTGACAGTGCCAATGATGACAGTACTCATGGTGACAGTTCTCACGGTGATAGTGCCCATGGTGATATTGCACATGGTGGCAGTGAAAAATGGTGACAGTGCCCATGTTGACAGTTCTCATGGTGACAGTGCACACGGTGACAACCCATGCAGACAGTACTCACGGTGACAGTTCTCATGGTTGCAGTACCCATGGTGACAGTGCTCACAGTGATACTGCCCATGGTGGCAGTGCCCATGGTGACAGTGCCCATGGTGACACTGCCCATGATGACAGTGCCCATGGTGAAAGTTCCCACGGCGCCATTGCCTATGGTGACAGTGCTCATGGTAACAGTGCCCATGGTGACAGTGACCATGGTGAGAGTGCTCACACTGATAGTGCCCATGGTGACAGGGCTCATGGTGCCAGTCCGCATTGTGCCAGTACCCATGGCGACAGTGCTCATGGTGACACTGACCACAGTGAGAGTGCTCACTGTGATAGAGCTCACGGTAATAGTGCTCATGGTGACAGTGAAAATGGTGACAATACCCATGGTGACAGTACTCATGTTGAAAATACCCATGGTGGCAGTTCTCATGGTGACAGTGCTCATAATAGCAGTGCCCAAGGTGGCAGTCCTCGTGGTGACAGTGCTAATGGTGACAGTGCTCTTGGTGGCAGTTCCCATGGGGACAGTACCGATGGTGACCCTGTGCATTGTTACAGTGCCCATGGTAACCGTGCTCACGGTGGTAGTGCACATCGTGACAGTGCCCATGGTGGCAGTTCACCTGGTGACAGTGCTAAATCGTGACAGTGCACATGCTGACAGTGCTCACGGTGATAGTGCCCATGGTGACAGTGCCCACGGTGATAATGGGTATTATTACAGTGTTCATCTTGACAGAGCCCAAGGTGGCAGTGGCCATGGTGACAGTGCCCACAATGACAGTGCCCATGGTAACAGTGCCGACAGTGACAGTGCCCATGGTGACACTTCTCACAGTGAATGTGCCCATGGGGACAGTTACCATGATGAGATTTCTCACGGTGATAGTGCCCGTTGTGACAGTGCTCACAGTGACAATGCCCATGGTGCCACTGCCCATAGAGACATTCCGCACGGTCACTTTTCTCACGGTGAAAGTACCTATGGTGACACTGCACCTGGTGGCAGTGCAAAATGGTGACAGTGCCCATGGTGACATTGCTCATAGTGACTTTGCTTACAGTGATAGTCCTTACGGTGACAGTGTGCACAGTGACACTGCACACAGTTGCAGTGTTCATGGTGACAGTGTTCACGGTGATACTTTCCATGGTGATAGTGCCCATGGTGACACTGCACATGGTGGCAGTGAAAAATGGTGACAGTGCCCCTGTTGTCAGTTCTCATGGTGACCGTGCACATGGTGACAACCCGTGCAGACTGTACTCATGGTGACAGTACTCACGGTGACAGTTCTCATGTTTGCAGTATCCATGGTGACAGTGCTCACAGTGATAGTGCCCATGGTGAGAGTGCCCATGATGACAGGGCCCATGGTGCCATTGCCTATGGTGACAGTGCTCATGGTAACAGTGCCCAAGGTGACAGTGACCATGGTGAGAGTGCTCACACTGATGGTGCCCATGGTGACAGTGCTCATGGTGTCTGTCTACATTGTGCCAGTACCCATGGCAACAGTGCTCATGGTGACAGGGACCACAGTGAGAGAGCTCACGGTGAGAGTGCTCACGGTAATAGTGCTCATGGTGACAGTGCAAATGGTGACAATACCATGGTGACAGTACTCATGTTGAAAATACCCATGGTGGCAGTTCTCATAGCGACAGATCTCATGGTGACATTGCTCATAATAGCAGTGCCCAGGTGCCAGTGCTCGTGGTGACGGTGCTAATGGTGACAGTGCTCTTGGTGGCAGTTCCCATCGGGACAATACTGATGGTGACACTGTGCATTGTTACAGTGCCCATGGTAACCGTGTTCACGGTGATAGTGCACATCGTGACAGTGCCCATGGTGGTAGTTCACCTGGTGACAGTGCTAAATAGTGACAGTGCACATGCTGACAGTGCTCACGGTGATAGTGCCCATGGTGACAGTGCACACGGTGATAATGGGCATTGTTACAGAGTTCATGGTGACAGCACACGGTGGCAGTGGCCATGGAGACAGTGCCCACAATGACAGTGCCCATGGTGACAGTGCCGACAGTGACAGTGCCCATGGTGACACTTCTCATGGTGACAGTGCCCATGGGGACAGTTAGCATGGTGAGATTTCTAACGGTGATAGTGCCCGTTGTGCCAGTGCTCACAGTAACAATGCCCATGGGGCCAGTGCCCATAGAGTCATTCCGCACGGTCACATTTCTCACGGTGAAAGTGCCTATGGTGATCTTAACCATGGTGACACTGCACATGGTGGCAGAGCAAAATGGCGACAGTGCCCATGGTGACATTGCTCATGGTGACTTTGCTTACGGTGATAGTCCTTACAGTGACAGTACGCATGGTGACACTGCACACAGTGACAGTGTTCATGGTGAAAGTGTTCACGGTGATATTTCCCATGGTGAGATTGTCCTGGTAACAGTGCCCATAGTCACAATTCTCATGGTGTAGTGCTCACAGTGACAGTGCCCATGGTGTCATGCCCATGGTGACAGTGCTCATGGTGACAGTGCTCATGTTGGCAGAGCCATAAATAAGAGTGCTCATTGTGGCAGTGCTCATGGTGTCCGTGCTCATGGTGACAGTGCCCATGATTACAGTGTTTATGGTGATAGATGTCACGGTGTCAGTGCCCACGCGGAGAGTGCCAAGGCTGACAAAGCCCAGGGTGATACTTCCCATTGTGACAGTGCCCACGGTGACAGTGCCCATGGTGACAGCACCCAGTGTGACAAGGCGCATGGTGACAGTGCTCACGGTGACAGTGCCCATGGTGACAGTGCCGATGGTGAGAGTGCCAATAGTGACAGTGCTCATGGTGAAACTGCCCACAGAGACATCGCCCATGGTGATAGTGTTCATGCTGACAACCCCACGGTGACAGTGCCAATGTTGATAGTCCCAGTGGTGACAGGTCTTACATTGAATGTGACCATGGTGTCTGTGCTCATGGTGACAGTGCTCAAGGTTATAGTCTCCATGTTGACAGTGCCGATGGTGACAATTCTCACGGTGACAGGGCCTATGGTGAAAATTCTCATAGTGACAGTGTTCACGGTGACAGTGCCCATGGTGCTATTACCCATGGTGACAGTACTCATAGTGAAACTGCCCATGTTGACACTGCCCATGGTGGCAGTGCAAAATGGTGACAGTGCCCATGGTGATATTGCTCATGGTGACATTGCTTATGGTGATAGTGTGTATGGTGAAACTGCACACAGTGACATTGCTCATGGTGACAGTGTTCATGGCGTTAGTTCCTATGGTGAATGTGACCATGGGGACAGTGCCCATAGTCACAATTCTCATGGTGTAGTGCTCACGGTGACAGTGCCCATGGTGACAATACACAGGGTGACAGTATTCATGGTGACATTGCTCATGGTGAGAGTGCCCATGTTCACAACTGTCACGGTGATAGTTCCCATGGTGACAATACCCAGGGTAACAGAGCTGATGGTAAAAGTGTTCACGGTGACAGTGCCCATGGTGACAGTACCTAAGGTGACAATTCCCATGGTGAGACTGCTCATAGACAGTGCCCATGGTGACAATACCCAGCGTGTCCTGTCCATGGTGACAGTGATCATGGTGACACATCTCATGAGGACAGTGCCATAAGTGACAGTGCTCATGGTGACAGTGCCCATGGTGACAGTGCCTATGGTGATAGATATCATGGTGGCTGTGCCCAGGGAGACATTGCCCATGCTGACAAGACCCATGGTGATACTTCCCATTGTGACAGTGCCATCGGTGGCAGAGCCCATGGTGACAGTGCCCAAGATCACAGAGCCCATGGTGAGAGTGCTAACGGTGACTGTGCCCATGGTGACAGCACCCAGTGTGAAAATGCCCATTGTGACAGTGCTCACGGTGACCATGCCAATGGTGATAGTGCCAATAGTGAGAGTGCTCACGGTGACACTGCCCATGGACACACTGCCCATTGTGATAGTGCCCATCATGACAACCCCTCGGAGGCAGTGCCAATGGTGAGAGTCCCCGTGGTGACAGTTCTCATGGTGAAAGTGATCCTTTTGAAATTGCTCATGGTGACAGTGCTCATGGTGACAGTGCTCAAGGTGATAGTCTCCATGTTGACAGTGTGCATGGTGACTGTTCTCACGGTGACAGTGCCTATGGTGATTATGCTCTTAGTGACAGTGCTCATGGTGACAGTGCCCATGGTGACAGTGACCACAGTGACTGTTCTCACCGTGGTAGTGCCCATGGTGACAGTGTTCATGATGACAGTCCGCATTAAGGCTGTGCCCGTGGTGACATTGCTAATGGTGATAATTCTCACGGTGATAGTACGCACGTTGAAAATGACAAAGGTGACAACACCCAGGTGATAATAATCATGGTGAAAGTGCCCATGGTGGCAGTTCTCATACTGACAGTTCTTGTGACAGTGCTCATGGTGGCAGTGCTCGTGGTGACAGTGCCCATGGTGAGACTACCGATGGTGACCCTGCCCATGGTGACAGTGCACATGGTCATGGTGCCTCTGGTGGCAGTGCAATATAGTGAGAATGCCCATGATGATATTGCTCATGGTGATAGTGCCCATGGTGAGAGTGCCCATGGTTCCAGTGCTCATGGTGACAGTGCCCATTGTGACAGTGCCCTTGGTGACAGTGCACACCATGAGAGTGCCCATGGTGTCTGTGCCCATGGTGACAGTTCTTATCATGAGAGTGTTCACGGTAGCAGTGTTCATGGTAATAGTGCTCACGGAGGCATTGCCCACAATGAGAGTGCCCACGGTGAGAATACTGACTGTGACAGTGCCCATGATGACTTTTCTCTCTGTGACAGTGCCCTTGGGGACAGTTAGCACGGTGAGATTTCTCACAGTGATAGTGCACATTGTTTCAGTGCTCATAGTGACAAGACCCTAGGCGCCAGTGCCCATCATGGCATTGCTCACGGTGATATTTCTCACGGTGACAGTGCCCATGGTGATATTACCCATGGTGACAGTACTCAGTGATCAAGTGCTCATGGTGACATGGCATAAGGTGATAATGCTCACGGTGGCAGTGCAAAATGGTGACAGTGCCCATGGGGACATTGCTTAATGTGATAGTCCTTGTGGTGACATTGTGCATGGTGACATTGCCCACCATGACAGTGCTCTTGTTGACAGTGCTCATGGTGATAGTGCCAATGTTGGAAGTGCCCATCGTGAAAGTGTCCATGGTGACAGTTCTTATGATGAGAGTGGTCAGAGTGGCAGTGCTCATGGTGAAAGTGCCCATGGTGACAGAGCCCACGGTGACAGTGTCCATAGTTATAGTGTCCATGGTGACAGTACTAACAGTGAAATTGTCCATGGGGACACTGCCCATGGTGAAAGTGCCCATGGTCACAACACTCACGGTGATAGTGCTCACGGTGAGAGTGGCCATGGTGACAGTGACCACGGTGACAGTTCTAATGGTGATACTGCCCATGATGACAGTGTTCTGGTGACAGTCCACATTGTACCAGTGCCCAAGGTGACAGTGCTCATGGTGACAGTGCCCAAAGTCACAATACCCATGGTGACAGTGCCCAGGCTGACAGTTCTCAAGGTGATAGTGCCCATGGTGACAGTGCACATGGTGATACAGAGAATGGGGACAGTGCTTATGGTGACAGTGGTCATGGTTGCAGTACCCATGGTGATAGTGCTGAAACTGACAGTGCCCTTGGGGATAGTGCCCATGGTGAGTGTGCTCGTGTTAATTGTGTCCATGGTGGCAGTTCCCATTGTGAAAGTGCTCATGATGACAGTGCCCATGTGGGTAGTTCCCATGGTGACAGTGCTCATGGTGATAGTGACCATGTTAACAGTGCACATGGTGGCTGTGCCCTTGGTGACAGTGCCCATGATGACAGTATTCATGGTGACAGTGCTCACGGTGATAATGCCCATGGTGGCAGTGCACATGGTGGTAGTGCACATGGTGGCAGTGAAAAATGGTGACAGTTCCCATGCTGACAGTTCTCATTGTGACAATGCACACGGTCACAACCGATGCTGACACTGCTCATGGTAGCTGTACCCTTGGTGACAGTGCTCAGAGTGATAGTGCCAATGGTGGCAGTGCCCATGGTGACACTGCCCATGGTGACAATGCCCATGATGACAGTGCTCATGGTGACAGTGCTCATGTTGGCAGAGCCATAAATAAGAGTGCTCATTGTGGCAGTGCTCATGGTGTCCGTGCTCATGGTGACAGTGCCCATGATTACAGTGTTTATGGTGATAGATGTCACGGTGTCAGTGCCCACGCGGAGAGTGCCAAGGCTGACAAAGCCCAGGGTGATACTTCCCATTGTGACAGTGCCCACGGTGACAGTTCCCATGGTGACAGCACCCAGTGTGACAAGGCGCATGGTGACAGTGCTCACGGTGACAGTGCCCATGGTGACAGTGCCGATGGTGAGAGTGCCAATAGTGACAGTGCTCATGGTGAAACTGCCCACAGAGACATCGCCCATGGTGATAGTGTTCATGGTGACAACCCCACGGTGACAGTGCCAATGTTGATAGTCCCAGTGGTGACAGGTCTTACATTGAATGTGACCATGGTGTCTGTGCTCATGGTGACAGTGCTCAAGGTTATAGTCTCCATGTTGACAGTGCCGATGGTGACAATTCTCACGGTGACAGGGCCTATGGTGAAAATTCTCATAGTGACAGTGTTCACGGTGACAGTGCCCATGGTGCTATTACCCATGGTGACAGTACTCATAGTGAAACTGCCCATGTTGACACTGCCCATGGTGGCGGTGCAAAATGGTGACAGTGCCCATGGTGATATTGCTCATGGTGACATTGCTTATGGTGATAGTGTGTATGGTGAAACTGCACACAGTGACATTGCTCATGGTGACAGTGTTCATGGCGTTAGTTCCTATGGTGAATGTGACCATGGGGACAGTGCCCATAGTCACAATTCTCATGGTGTAGTGCTCACGGTGACAGTGCCCATGGTGACAATACACAGGGTGACAGTATTCATGGTGACATTGCTCATGGTGAGAGTGCCCATGTTCACAACTGTCACGGTGATAGTTCCCATGGTGACAATACCCAGGGTAACAGAGCTGATGGTAAAAGTGTTCACAGTGACAGTGCCCATGGTGACAGTACCTAAGGTGACAATTCCCATGGTGAGACTGCTCATAGACAGTGCCCATGGTGACAATACCCAGCGTGTCCTGTCCATGGTGACAGTGATCATGGTGACACATCTCATGAGGACAGTGCCATAAGTGACAGTGCTCATTGTGGCAGTGCTCATGGTGACAGTGCCCATGGTGACAGTGCCTATGGTGATAGATATCATGGTGGCTGTGCCCAGGGAGACATTGCCCACGCTGACAAGACCCATGGTGATACTTCCCATTGTGACAGTGCCATCGGTGGCAGAGCCCATGGTGACAGTGCCCAAGATCACAGAGCCCATGGTGAGAGTGCTAACGGTGACTGTGCCCATGGTGACAGCACCCAGTGTGAAAATGCCCATTGTGACAGTGCTCACGGTGACCATGCCAATGGTGATAGTGCCAATAGTGAGAGTGCTCACGGTGACACTGCCCATGGACACACTGCCCATTGTGATAGTGCCCATCATGACAACCCCTCGGAGGCAGTGCCAATGGTGAGAGTCCCCGTGGTGACAGTTCTCATGGTGAAAGTGATCCTTTTGAAATTGCTCATGGTGACAGTGCTCATGGTGACAGTGCTCAAGGTGATAGTCTCCATGTTGACAGTGTGCATGGTGACTGTTCTCACGGTGACAGTGCCTATGGTGATTATGCTCTTAGTGACAGTGCTCATGGTGACAGTGCCCATGGTGACAGTGACCACGGTGACTGTTCTCACCGTGGTAGTGCCCATGGTGACAGTGTTCATGATGACAGTCCGCATTAAGGCTGTGCCCGTGGTGACATTGCTAATGGTGATAATTCTCACGGTGATAGTACGCACGTTGAAAATGACAAAGGTGACAACACCCAGGTGATAATAATCATGGTGAAAGTGCCCATGGTGGCAGTTCTCATACTGACAGTTCTTGTGACAGTGCTCATGGTGGCAGTGCTCGTGGTGACAGTGCTCTTGGTGACAGTGCTCATGGTGGCAGTGCCCATGGTGAGACTACCGATGGTGACCCTGCCCATGGTGACAGTGCACATGGTCATGGTGCCTCTGGTGGCAGTGCAATATAGTGAGAATGCCCATGATGATATTGCTCATGGTGATAGTGCCCATGGTGAGAGTGCCCATGGTTCCAGTGCTCATGGTGACAGTGCCCATTGTGACAGTGCCCTTGGTGACAGTGCACACCATGAGAGTGCCCATGGTGTCTGTGCCCATGGTGACAGTTCTTATCATGAGAGTGTTCACGGTAGCAGTGTTCATGGTAATAGTGCTCACGGAGGCATTGCCCACAATGAGAGTGCCCACGGTGAGAATACTGACTGTGACAGTGCCCATGATGACTTTTCTCTCTGTGACAGTGCCCTTGGGGACAGTTAGCACGGTGAGATTTCTCACAGTGATAGTGCACATTGTTTCAGTGCTCATAGTGACAAGACCCTAGGCGCCAGTGCCCATCATGGCATTGCTCACGGTGATATATCTCACGGTGACAGTGCCCATGGTGATATTACCCATGGTGACAGTACTCAGTGATCAAGTGCTCATGGTGACATGGCATAAGGTGATAATGCTCACGGTGGCAGTGCAAAATGGTGACAGTGCCCATGGGGACATTGCTTAATGTGATAGTCCTTGTGGTGACATTGTGCATGGTGACATTGCCCACCATGACAGTGCTCTTGTTGACAGTGCTCATGGTGATAGTGCCAATGTTGGAAGTGCCCATCGTGAAAGTGTCCATGGTGACAGTTCTTATGATGAGAGTGGTCAGAGTGGCAGTGCTCATGGTGAAAGTGCCCATGGTGACACAGCCCACGGTGACAGTGTCCATAGTTATAGTGTCCATGGTGACAGTACTAACAGTGAAATTGTCCATGGGGACACTGCCCATGGTGAAAGTGCCCATGGTCACAACACTCATGGTGATAGTGCTCACGGTGAGAGTGGCCATGGTGACAGTGACCACGGTGACACTTCTAATGGTGATACTGCCCATGATGACAGTGCTCATGGTGACAGTGCCCAAAGTCACAATACCCATGGTGACAGTGCCCAGGCTGACAGTTCTCAAGGTGATAGTGCCCATGGTGACAGTGCACATGGTGATACAGAGAATGGGGACAGTGCTTATGGTGACAGTGGTCATGGTTGCAGTACCCATGGTGATAGTGCTGAAACTGACAGTGCCCTTGGGGATAGTGCCCATGGTGAGTGTGCTCGTGTTAATTGTGTCCATGGTGGCAGTTCCCATTGTGAAAGTGCTCATGATGACAGTGCCCATGTGGGTAGTTCCCATGGTGACAGTGCTCATGGTGATAGTGACCATGTTAACAGTGCACATGGTGGCTGTGCCCTTGGTGACAGTGCCCATGATGACAGTATTCATGGTGACAGTGCTCACGGTGATAAGGCCAATGTGGCAGTGCACATGGTGGTAGTGCACATGGTGGCAGTGAAAAATGGGGACAGTTCCCATGCTGACAGTTCTGATTGTGACAATGCACACGGTCACAACCGATGCTGACACTGCTCATGGTAGCTATACCCTTGGTGACAGTGCTCAGAGTGATAGTGCCCATGGTGGCAGTGTCCATGGTGACACTGCCCATGGTGACAATGCCCATGATGACAGTGCCCATGGAGTCAGTGCCCACGGAGCCATTGCCTATGGTAACAGTGCTCACAGTGACAGTACCCATGGTAACAGTGACCATGGTGAGAGTGCTCATGGTGATAGTGTCTATGGTGACAGATCACACTGTGACAGTCCGCATTGTGCCAGTACCAATAGTGACAGTGCCCATGGTGACATTGACCACGGTGAGAGTGATCACGGTGCTAGTGCTCACAGTAATAGTGCTCATGGTGACAGTGCCGACAGTGAAGGTGCTCACGGTGACAGTGCCTCTGGTGATAGTGCCCATGGTGAGAGTCCGCCCATTGATAGTGCCCATGGTGGCAGTTCCCATTGTGAAAATGCTCATGATGACATTGCCCATGTTGGTAGTCCCCATGGTGACAGTGCTCACGGTGATAGTGACCTTGGTAACTGTGCACATGGTGGCCGTGCCCTTGGTGACAGTGCCAATGATGACAGTACTCATGGTGACAGTTCTCACGGTGATAGTGCCCATGGTGATATTGCACATGGTGGCAGTGAAAAATGGTGACAGTGCCCATGTTGACAGTTCTCATGGTGACAGTGCACACGGTGACAACCCATGCAGACAGTACTCACGGTGACAGTTCTCATGGTTGCAGTACCCATGGTGACAGTGCTCACAGTGATACTGCCCATGGTGGCAGTGCCCATGGTGACAGTGCCCATGGTGACACTGCCCATGATGACAGTGCCCATGGTGAAAGTTCCCACGGCGCCATTGCCTATGGTGACAGTGCTCATGGTAACAGTGCCCATGGTGACAGTGACCATGGTGAGAGTGCTCACACTGATAGTGCCCATGGTGACAGGGCTCATGGTGCCAGTCCGCATTGTGCCAGTACCCATGGCGACAGTGCTCATGGTGACACTGACCACAGTGAGAGTGCTCACTGTGATAGAGCTCATGGTAATAGTGCTCATGGTTACAGTGCAAAGGGTGACAATACCCATGGTGACAGTACTCATGTTGAAAATACCCATGGTGGCAGTTCTCATGGTGACAGTGCTCATAATAGCAGTGCCCAAGGTGGCAGTCCTCGTGGTGACAGTGCTAATGGTGACAGTGCTCTTGGTGGCAGTTCCCATGGGGACAGTACCGATGGTGACCCTGTGCATTGTTACAGTGCCCATGGTAACCGTGCTCACGGTGGTAGTGCACATCGTGACAGTGCCCATGGTGGCAGTTCACCTGGTGACAGTGCTAAATCGTGACAGTGCACATGCTGACAGTGCTCACGGTGATAGTGCCCATGGTGACAGTGCCCACGGTGATAATGGGTATTATTACAGTGTTCATCTTGACAGAGCCCAAGGTGGCAGTGGCCATGGTGACAGTGCCCACAATGACAGTGCCCATGGTAACAGTGCCGACAGTGACAGTGCCCATGGTGACACTTCTCACAGTGAATGTGCCCATGGGGACAGTTACCATGATGAGATTTCTCACGGTGATAGTGCCCGTTGTGACAGTGCTCACACTGACAATGCCCATGGTGCCACTGCCCATAGAGACATTCCGCACGGTCACTTTTCTCACGGTGAAAGTACCTATGGTGACACTGCACCTGGTGGCAGTGCAAAATGGTGACAGTGCCCATGGTGACATTGCTCATAGTGACTTTGCTTACAGTGATAGTCCTTACGGTGACAGTGTGCATGGTGACACTGCACACAGTTGCAGTGTTCATGGTGACAGTGTTCACGGTGATACTTTCCATGGTGATAGTGCCCATGGTGACACTGCACATGGTGGCAGTGAAAAATGGTGACAGTGCCCCTGTTGTCAGTTCTCATGGTGACCGTGCACATGGTGACAACCCGTGCAGACTGTACTCATGGTGACAGTACTCACGGTGACAGTTCTCATGTTTGCAGTATCCATGGTGACAGTGCTCACAGTGATAGTGCCCATGGTGAGAGTGCCCATGATGACAGGGCCCATGGTGCCATTGCCTATGGTGACAGTGCTCATGGTAACAGTGCCCAAGGTGACAGTGACCATGGTGAGAGTGCTCACACTGATGGTGCCCATGGTGACAGTGCTCATGGTGTCTGTCTACATTGTGCCAGTACCCATGGCAACAGTGCTCATGGTGACAGGGACCACAGTGAGAGAGCTCACGGTGAGAGTGCTCACGGTAATAGTGCTCATGGTGACAGTGCAAATGGTGACAATACCATGGTGACAGTACTCATGTTGAAAATACCCATGGTGGCAGTTCTCATAGCGACAGATCTCATGGTGACATTGCTCATAATAGCAGTGCCCAGGTGCCAGTGCTCGTGGTGACGGTGCTAATGGTGACAGTGCTCTTGGTGGCAGTTCCCATCGGGACAATACTGATGGTGACACTGTGCATTGTTACAGTGCCCATGGTAACCGTGTTCACGGTGATAGTGCACATCGTGACAGTGCCCATGGTGGTAGTTCACCTGGTGACAGTGTTAAATAGTGACAGTGCACATGCTGACAGTGCTCACGGTGATAGTGCCCATGGTGACAGTGCACACGGTCATAATGGGCATTGTTACAGAGTTCATGGTGACAGCACACGGTGGCAGTGGCCATGGAGACAGTGCCCACAATGACAGTGCCCATGGTGACAGTGCCGACAGTGACAGTGCCCATGGTGACACTTCTCATGGTGACAGTGCCCATGGGGACAGTTAGCATGGTGAGATTTCTAACGGTGATAGTGCCCGTTGTGCCAGTGCTCACAGTAACAATGCCCATGGGGCCAGTGCCCATAGAGTCATTCCGCACGGTCACATTTCTCACGGTGAAAGTGCCTATGGTGATATTAACCATGGTGACACTGCACATGGTGGCAGAGCAAAATGGTGACAGTGCCCATGGTGACATTGCTCATGGTGACTTTGCTTACGGTGATAGTCCTTACAGTGACAGTACGCATGGTGACACTGCACACAGTGACAGTGTTCATGGTGAAAGTGTTCACGGTGATAGTTCCCATGGTGAGATTGTCCTGGTAACAGTGCCCATAGTCACAATTCTCATGGTGTAGTGCTCACAGTGACAGTGCCCATGGTGTCATGCCCATGGTGACAGTGCTCATGGTGACAGTGCTCATGTTGGCAGAGCCATAAATAAGAGTGCTCATTGTGGCAGTGCTCATGGTGTCTGTGCTCATGGTGACAGTGCCCATGATTACAGTGTTTATGGTGATAGATGTCACGGTGTCAGTGCCCACGCGGAGAGTGCCAAGGCTGACAAAGCCCAGGGTGATACTTCCCATTGTGACAGTGCCCACGGTGACAGTGCCCATGGTGACAGCACCCAGTGTGACAAGGTGCATGGTGACAGTGCTCACGGTGACAGTGCCCATGGTGACAGTGCCGATGGTGAGAGTGCCAATAGTGACAGTGCTCATGGTGAAACTGCCCACAGAGACATCGCCCATGGTGATAGTGTTCATGGTGACAACCCCACGGTGACAGTGCCAATGTTGATAGTCCCAGTGGTGACAGGTCTTACATTGAATGTGACCATGGTGTCTGTGCTCATGGTGACAGTGCTCAAGGTTATAGTCTCCATGTTGACAGTGCCGATGGTGACAATTCTCACGGTGACAGGGCCTGTGGTGAAAATTCTCATAGTGACAGTGTTCACGGTGACAGTGCCCATGGTGCTATTACCCATGGTGACAGTTCTCATAGTGAAACTGCCCATGTTGACACTGCCCATGGTGGCAGTGCAAAATGGTGACAGTGCCCATGGTGATATTGCTCATGGTGACATTGCTTATGGTGATAGTGTGTATGGTGAAACTGCACACAGTGACTTTGCTCATGGTGACAGTGTTCATGGCGTTAGTTCCTATGGTGAATGTGACCATGGGGACAGTGCCCATAGTCACAATTCTCATGGTGTAGTGCTCACGGTGACAGTGCCCATGGCGACAATACACAGGGTGACAGTATTCATGGTGACATTGCTCATGGTGTGAGTGCCCATGTTCACAACTGTCACGGTGATAGTTCCCATGGTGACAATACCCAGGGTAACAGAGCTGATGGTAAAAGTGTTCACGGTGACAGTGCCCATGGTGACAGTACCTAAGGTTACAATTCCCAAGGTGAGACTGCTCATAGACAGTGCCCATGGTGACAATACCCAGCGTGTCCTGTCCATGGTGACAGTGATCATGGTGACACATCTCATGAGGACAGTGCCATAAGTGACAGTGCTCATTGTGGCAGTGCTCATGGTGACAGTGCCCATGGTGACAGTGCCTATGGTGATAGATATCATGGTGGCTGTGCCCAGGGAGACATTGCCCACGCTGACAAGACCCATGGTGATACTTCCCATTGTGACAGTGCCATCGGTGGCAGAGCCCATGGTGACAGTGCCCAAGATCACAGAGCCCATGGTGAGAGTGCTAACGGTGACTGTGCCCATGGTGACAGCACCCAGTGTGACAATGCCCATTGTGACAGTGCTCACGGTGACCATGCCAGTGGTGATAGTGCCAATAGTGAGAGTGCTCACGGTGACACTGCCTATGGACACACTGCCCATTGTGATAGTGCCCATCATGACAACCCCTCGGAGGCAGTGCCAATGGTGAGAGTCCCCGTGGTGACAGTTCTCATGGTGAAAGTGATCCTTTTGAAATTGCTCATGGTGACAGTGCTCATGGTGACAGTGCTCAAGGTGATAGTCTCCATGTTGACAGTGTGCATGGTGACTGTTCTCACGGTGACAGTGCCTATGGTGATTATGCTCTTAGTGACAGTGCTCATGGTGACAGTGCCCATGGTGACAGTGACCACGGTGACTGTTCTCACCATGGTAGTGCCCATGGTGACAGTGTTCATGATGACAGTCCGCATTAAGGCTGTGCCCGTGGTGACATTGCTAATGGTGATAATTCTCACGGTGATAGTACGCACGTTGAAAATGACAAAGGTGACAACACCCAGGTGATAATAATCATGGTGAAAGTGCCCATGGTGGCAGTTCTCATACTGACAGTTCTTGTGACAGTGCTCATGGTGGCAGTGCTCGTGGTGACAGTGCTCTTGGTGACAGTGCTCATGGTGGCAGTGCCCATGGTGAGACTACCGATGGTGACCCTGCCCATGGTGACAGTGCACATGGTCATGGTGCCTCTGGTGGCAGTGCAATATAGTGAGAATGCCCATGATGATATTGCTCATGGTGATAGTGCCCATGGTGAGAGTGCCCATGGTTCCAGTGCTCATGGTGACAGTGCCCATTGTGACAGTGCCCTTGGTGACAGTGCACACCATGAGAGTGCCCATGGTGTCTGTGCCCATGGTGACAGTTCTTATCATGAGAGTGTTCACGGTAGCAGTGTTCATGGTAATAGTGCTCACGGAGGCATTGCCCACAATGAGAGTGCCCACGGTGAGAATACTGACTGTGACAGTGCCCATGATGACTTTTCTCTCTGTGACAGTGCCCTTGGGGACAGTTAGCACAGTGAGATTTCTCACAGTGATAGTGCACATTGTTTCAGTGCTCATAGTGACAAGACCCTAGGCGCCAGTGCCCATCATGGCATTGCTCACGGTGATATTTCTCACGGTGACAGTGCCCATGGTGATATTACCCATGGTGACAGTACTCAGTGATCAAGTGCTCATGGTGACATGGCATAAGGTGATAATGCTCACGGTGGCAGTGCAAAATGGTGACAGTGCCCATGGGGACATTGCTTAATGTGATAGTCCTTGTGGTGACATTGTGCATGGTGACATTGCCCACCATGACAGTGCTCTTGTTGACAGTGCTCATGGTGATAGTGCCAATGTTGGAAGTGCCCATCGTGAAAGTGTCCATGGTGACAGTTCTTATGATGAGAGTGGTCAGAGTGGCAGTGCTCATGGTGAAAGTGCCCATGGTGACAGAGCCCACGGTGACAGTGTCCATAGTTATAGTGTCCATGGTGACAGTACTAACAGTGAAATTGTCCATGGGGACACTGCCCATGGTGAAAGTGCCCATGGTCACAACACTCACGGTGATAGTGCTCACGGTGAGAGTGGCCATGGTGACAGTGACCACGGTGACAGTTCTAATGGTGATACTGCCCATGATGACAGTGCTCATGGTGACAGTCCACATTGTACCAGTGCCCAAGGTGACAGTGCTCATGGTGACAGTGCCCAAAGTCACAATACCCATGGTGACAGTGCCCAGGCTGACAGTTCTCAAGGTGATAGTGCCCATGGTGACAGTGCCCATGGTGATACAGAGAATGGGGACAGTGCTTATGGTGACAGTGGTCATGGTTGCAGTACCCATGGTGATAGTGCTGAAACTGACAGTGCCCTTGGGGATAGTGCCCATGGTGAGTGTGCTCGTGTTAATTGTGTCCATGGTGGCAGTTCCCATTGTGAAAGTGCTCATGATGACAGTGCCCATGTGGGTAGTTCCCATGGTGACAGTGCTCATGGTGATAGTGACCATGTTAAGAGTGCACATGGTGGCTGTGCCCTTGGTGACAGTGCCCATGATGACAGTATTCATGGTGACAGTGCTCACGGTGATAATGCCCATGGTGGCAGTGCACATGGTGGTAGTGCACATGGTGGCAGTGAAAAATGGGGACAGTTCCCATGCTGACAGTTCTCATTGTGACAATGCACACAGTCACAACCGATGCTGACACTGCTCATGGTAGCTGTACCCTTGGTGACAGTGCTCAGAGTGATAGTGCCCATGGTGGCAGTGTCCATGGTGACACTGCCCATGGTGACAATGCCCATGATGACAGTGCCCATGGAGTCAGTGCCCACGGAGCCATTGCCTATGGTAACAGTGCTCACAGTGACAGTACCCATGGTAACAGTGACCATGGTGAGAGTGCTCATGGTGATAGTGTCTATGGTGACAGATCACACTGTGACAGTCCGCATTGTGCCAGTACCAATAGTGACAGTACCCATGGTGACATTGACCACGGTGAGAGTGATCACGGTGCTAGTGCTCACAGTAATAGTGCTCATGGTGACAGTGCCGACAGTGAAGGTGCTCACGGTGACAGTGCCTCTGGTGATAGTGCCCATGGTGAGAGTCCGCCCATTGATAGTGTCCATGGTGGCAGTTCCCATTGTGAAAATGCTCATGATGACATTGCCCATGTTGGTAGTCCCCATGGTGACAGTGCTCACGGTGATAGTGACCTTGGTAACTGTGCACATGGTGGCCGTGCCCTTGGTGACAGTGCCAATGATGACAGTACTCATGGTGACAGTTCTCACGGTGATAGTGCCCATGGTGATATTGCACATGGTGGCAGTGAAAAATGGTGACAGTGCCCATGTTGACAGTTCTCATGGTGACAGTGCACACGGTGACAACCCATGCAGACAGTACTCACGGTGACAGTTCTCATGGTTGCAGTACCCATGGTGACAGTGCTCACAGTGATACTGCCCATGGTGGCAGTGCCCATGGTGACAGTGCCCATGGTGACACTGCCCATGATGACAGTGCCCATGGTGAAAGTTCCCACGGCGCCATTGCCTATGGTGACAGTGCTCATGGTAACAGTGCCCATGGTGACAGTGACCATGGTGAGAGTGCTCACACTGATAGTGCCCATGGTGACAGGGCTCATGGTGCCATTCCGCATTGTGCCAGTACCCATGGCGACAGTGCTCATGGTGACACTGACCACAGTGAGAGTGCTCACTGTGATAGAGCTCACGGTAATAGTGCTCATGGTGACAGTGCAAAGGGTGACAATACCCATGGTGACAGTACTCATGTTGAAAATACCCATGGTGGCAGTTCTCATGGTGACAGTGCTCATAATAGCAGTGCCCAAGGTGGCAGTCCTCGTGGTGACAGTGCTAATGGTGACAGTGCTCTTGGTGGCAGTTCCCATGGGGACATTACCGATGGTGACCCTGTGCATTGTTACAGTGCCCATGGTAACCGTGCTCACGGTGGTAGTGCACATCGTGACAGTGCCCATGGTGGCAGTTCACCTGGTGACAGTGCTAAATCGTGACAGTGCACATGCTGACAGTGCTCACGGTGATAGTGCCCATGGTGACAGTGCCCACGGTGATAATGGGTATTATTACAGTGTTCATCTTGACAGAGCCCAAGTTGGCAGTGGCCATGGTGACAGTGCCCACAATGACAGTGCCCATGGTAACAGTGCCGACAGTGACAGTGCCCATGGTGACACTTCTCACAGTGAATGTGCCCATGGGGACAGTTACCATGATGAGATTTCTCACGGTGATAGTGCCCGTTGTGACAGTGCTCACACTGACAATGCCCATGGTGCCACTGCCCATAGAGACATTCCGCACGGTCACTTTTCTCACGGTGAAAGTACCTATGGTGACACTGCACCTGGTGGCAGTGCAAAATGGTGACAGTGCCCATGGTGACATTGCTCATAGTGACTTTGCTTACAGTGATAGTCCTTACGGTGACAGTGTGCATGGTGACACTGCACACAGTTGCAGTGTTCATGGTGACAGTGTTCACGGTGATACTTTCCATGGTGATAGTGCCCATGGTGACACTGCACATGGTGGCAGTGAAAAATGGTGACAGTGCCCCTGTTGTCAGTTCTCATGGTGACCGTGCACATGGTGACAACCCGTGCAGACTGTACTCATGGTGACAGTACTCACGGTGACAGTTCTCATGTTTGCAGTATCCATGGTGACAGTGCTCACAGTGATAGTGCCCATGGTGAGAGTGCCCATGATGACAGGGCCCATGGTGCCATTGCCTATGGTGACAGTGCTCATGGTAACAGTGCCCAAGGTGACAGTGACCATGGTGAGAGTGCTCACACTGATGGTGCCCATGGTGACAGTGCTCATGGTGTCTGTCTACATTGTGCCAGTACCCATGGCAACAGTGCTCATGGTGACAGGGACCACAGTGAGAGAGCTCACGGTGAGAGTGCTCACGGTAATAGTGCTCATGGTGACAGTGCAAATGGTGACAATACCATGGTGACAGTACTCATGTTGAAAATACCCATGGTGGCAGTTCTCATAGCGACAGATCTCATGGTGACATTGCTCATAATAGCAGTGCCCAGGTGCCAGTGCTCGTGGTGACGGTGCTAATGGTGACAGTGCTCTTGGTGGCAGTTCCCATCGGGACAATACTGATGGTGACACTGTGCATTGTTACAGTGCCCATGGTAACCGTGTTCACGGTGATAGTGCACATCGTGACAGTGCCCATGGTGGTAGTTCACCTGGTGACAGTGCTAAATAGTGACAGTGCACATGCTGACAGTGCTCACGGTGATAGTGCCCATGGTGACAGTGCACACGGTCATAATGGGCATTGTTACAGAGTTCATGGTGACAGCACACGGTGGCAGTGGCCATGGAGACAGTGCCCACAATGACAGTGCCCATGGTGACAGTGCCGACAGTGACAGTGCCCATGGTGACACTTCTCATGGTGACAGTGCCCATGGGGACAGTTAGCATGGTGAGATTTCTAATGGTGATAGTGCCCGTTGTGCCAGTGCTCACAGTAACAATGCCCATGGGGCCAGTGCCCATAGAGTCATTCCGCACGGTCACATTTCTCACGGTGAAAGTGCCTATGGTGATATTAACCATGGTGACACTGCACATGGTGGCAGAGCAAAATGGTGACAGTGCCCATGGTGACATTGCTCATGGTGACTTTGCTTACGGTGATAGTCCTTACAGTGACAGTACGCATGGTGACACTGCACACAGTGACAGTGTTCATGGTGAAAGTGTTCACGGTGATAGTTCCCATGGTGAGATTGTCCTGGTAACAGTGCCCATAGTCACAATTCTCATGGTGTAGTGCTCACAGTGACAGTGCCCATGGTGTCATGCCCATGGTGACAGTGCTCATGGTGACAGTGCTCATGTTGGCAGAGCCATAAATAAGAGTGCTCATTGTGGCAGTGCTCATGGTGTCCGTGCTCATGGTGACAGTGCCCATGATTACAGTGTTTATGGTGATAGATGTCACGGTGTCAGTGCCCACGCGGAGAGTGCCAAGGCTGACAAAGCCCAGGGTGATACTTCCCATTGTGACAGTGCCCACGGTGACAGTGCCCATGGTGACAGCACCCAGTGTGACAAGGCGCATGGTGACAGTGCTCACGGTGACAGTGCCCATGGTGACAGTGCCGATGGTGAGAGTGCCAATAGTGACAGTGCTCATGGTGAAACTGCCCACAGAGACATCGCCCATGGTGATAGTGTTCATGGTGACAACCCCACGGTGACAGTGCCAATGTTGATAGTCCCAGTGGTGACAGGTCTTACACTGAATGTGACCATGGTGTCTGTGCTCATGGTGACAGTGCTCAAGGTTATAGTCTCCATGTTGACAGTGCCGATGGTGACAATTCTCACGGTGACAGGGCCTATGGTGAAAATTCTCATAGTGACAGTGTTCACGGTGACAGTGCCCATGGTGCTATTACCCATGGTGACAGTTCTCATAGTGAAACTGCCCATGTTGACACTGCCCATGGTGGCAGTGCAAAATGGTGACAGTGCCCATGGTGATATTGCTCATGGTGACATTGCTTATGGTGATAGTGTGTATGGTGAAACTGCACACAGTGACATTGCTCATGGTGACAGTGTTCATGGCGTTAGTTCCTATGGTGAATGTGACCATGGGGACAGTGCCCATAGTCACAATTCTCATGGTGTAGTGCTCACGGTGACAGTGCCCATGGTGACAATACACAGGGTGACAGTATTCATGGTGACATTGCTCATGGTGAGAGTGCCCATGTTCACAACTGTCACGGTGATAGTTCCCATGGTGACAATACCCAGGGTAACAGAGCTGATGGTAAAAGTGTTCACGGTGACAGTGCCCATGGTGACAGTACCTAAGGTGACAATTCCCATGGTGAGACTGCTCATAGACAGTGCCCATGGTGACAATACCCAGCGTGTCCTGTCCATGGTGACAGTGATCATGGTGACACATCTCATGAGGACAGTGCCATAAGTGACAGTGCTCATGGTGACAGTGCCCATGGTGACAGTGCCTATGGTGATAGATATCATGGTGGCTGTGCCCAGGGAGACATTGCCCACGCTGACAAGACCCATGGTGATACTTCCCATTGTGACAGTGCCATCGGTGGCAGAGCCCATGGTGACAGTGCCCAAGATCACAGAGCCCATGGTGAGAGTGCTAACGGTGACTGTGCCCATGGTGACAGCACCCAGTGTGAAAATGCCCATTGTGACAGTGCTCACGGTGACCATGCCAATGGTGATAGTGCCAATAGTGAGAGTGCTCACGGTGACACTGCCCATGGACACACTGCCCATTGTGATAGTGCCCATCATGACAACCCCTCGGAGGCAGTGCCAATGGTGAGAGTCCCCGTGGTGACAGTTCTCATGGTGAAAGTGATCCTTTTGAAATTGCTCATGGTGACAGTGCTCATGGTGACAGTGCTCAAGGTGATAGTCTCCATGTTGACAGTGTGCATGGTGACTGTTCTCACGGTGACAGTGCCTATGGTGATTATGCTCTTAGTGACAGTGCTCATGGTGACAGTGCCCATGGTGACAGTGACCACGGTGACTGTTCTCACCGTGGTAGTGCCCATGGTGACAGTGTTCATGATGACAGTCCGCATTAAGGCTGTGCCCGTGGTGACATTGATAATGGTGATAATTCTCACGGTGATAGTACGCACGTTGAAAATGACAAAGGTGACAACACCCAGGTGATAATAATCATGGTGAAAGTGCCCATGGTGGCAGTTCTCATACTGACAGTTCTTGTGACAGTGCTCATGGTGGCAGTGCTCGTGGTGACAGTGCTCTTGGTGACAGTGCTCATGGTGGCAGTGCCCATGGTGAGACTACCGATGGTGACCCTGCCCATGGTGACAGTGCACATGGTCATGGTGCCTCTGGTGGCAGTGCAATATAGTGAGAATGCCCATGATGATATTGCTCATGGTGATAGTGCCCATGGTGAGAGTGCCCATGGTTCCAGTGCTCATGGTGACAGTGCCCATTGTGACAGTGCCCTTGGTGACAGTGCACACCATGAGAGTGCCCATGGTGTCTGTGCCCATGGTGACAGTTCTTATCATGAGAGTGTTCACGGTAGCAGTGTTCATGGTAATAGTGCTCACGGAGGCATTGCCCACAATGAGAGTGCCCACGGTGAGAATACTGACTGTGACAGTGCCCATGATGACTTTTCTCTCTGTGACAGTGCCCTTGGGCACAGTTAGCACGGTGAGATTTCTCACAGTGATAGTGCACATTGTTTCAGTGCTCATAGTGACAAGACCCTAGGCGCCAGTGCCCATCATGGCATTGCTCACGGTGATATTTCTCACGGTGACAGTGCCCATGGTGATATTACCCATGGTGACAGTACTCAGTGATCAAGTGCTCATGGTGACATGGCATAAGGTGATAATGCTCACGGTGGCAGTGCAAAATGGTGACAGTGCCCATGGGGACATTGCTTAATGTGATAGTCCTTGTGGTGACATTGTGCATGGTGACATTGCCCACCATGACAGTGCTCTTGTTGACAGTGCTCATGGTGATAGTGCCAATGTTGGAAGTGCCCATCGTGAAAGTGTCCATGGTGACAGTTCTTATGATGAGAGTGGTCAGAGTGGCAGTGCTCATGGTGAAAGTGCCCATGGTGACACAGCCCACGGTGACAGTGTCCATAGTTATAGTGTCCATGGTGACAGTACTAACAGTGAAATTGTCCATGGGGACACTGCCCATGGTGAAAGTGCCCATGGTCACAACACTCATGGTGATAGTGCTCACGGTGAGAGTGGCCATGGTGACAGTGACCACGGTGACACTTCTAATGGTGATACTGCCCATGATGACAGTGCTCATGGTGACAGTGCCCAAAGTCACAATACCCATGGTGACAGTGCCCAGGCTGACAGTTCTCAAGGTGATAGTGCCCATGGTGACAGTGCACATGGTGATACAGAGAATGGGGACAGTGCTTATGGTGACAGTGGTCATGGTTGCAGTACCCATGGTGATAGTGCTGAAACTGACAGTGCCCTTGGGGATAGTGCCCATGGTGAGTGTGCTCGTGTTAATTGTGTCCATGGTGGCAGTTCCCATTGTGAAAGTGCTCATGATGACAGTGCCCATGTGGGTAGTTCCCATGGTGACAGTGCTCATGGTGATAGTGACCATGTTAACAGTGCACATGGTGGCTGTGCCCTTGGTGACAGTGCCCATGATGACAGTATTCATGGTGACAGTGCTCACGGTGATAAGGCCAATGTGGCAGTGCACATGGTGGTAGTGCACATGGTGGCAGTGAAAAATGGGGACAGTTCCCATGCTGACAGTTCTGATTGTGACAATGCACACGGTCACAACCGATGCTGACACTGCTCATGGTAGCTATACCCTTGGTGACAGTGCTCAGAGTGATAGTGCCCATGGTGGCAGTGTCCATGGTGACACTGCCCATGGTGACAATGCCCATGATGACAGTGCCCATGGAGTCAGTGCCCACGGAGCCATTGCCTATGGTAACAGTGCTCACAGTGACAGTACCCATGGTAACAGTGACCATGGTGAGAGTGCTCATGGTGATAGTGTCTATGGTGACAGATCACACTGTGACAGTCCGCATTGTGCCAGTACCAATAGTGACAGTGCCCATGGTGACATTGACCACGGTGAGAGTGATCACGGTGCTAGTGCTCACAGTAATAGTGCTCATGGTGACAGTGCCGACAGTGAAGGTGCTCACGGTGACAGTGCCTCTGGTGATAGTGCCCATGGTGAGAGTCCGCCCATTGATAGTGCCCATGGTGGCAGTTCCCATTGTGAAAATGCTCATGATGACATTGCCCATGTTGGTAGTCCCCATGGTGACAGTGCTCACGGTGATAGTGACCTTGGTAACTGTGCACATGGTGGCCGTGCCCTTGGTGACAGTGCCAATGATGACAGTACTCATGGTGACAGTTCTCACGGTGATAGTGCCCATGGTGATATTGCACATGGTGGCAGTGAAAAATGGTGACAGTGCCCATGTTGACAGTTCTCATGGTGACAGTGCACACGGTGACAACCCATGCAGACAGTACTCACGGTGACAGTTCTCATGGTTGCAGTACCCATGGTGACAGTGCTCACAGTGATACTGCCCATGGTGGCAGTGCCCATGGTGACAGTGCCCATGGTGACACTGCCCATGATGACAGTGCCCATGGTGAAAGTTCCCACGGCGCCATTGCCTATGGTGACAGTGCTCATGGTAACAGTGCCCATGGTGACAGTGACCATGGTGAGAGTGCTCACACTGATAGTGCCCATGGTGACAGGGCTCATGGTGCCAGTCCGCATTGTGCCAGTACCCATGGCGACAGTGCTCATGGTGACACTGACCACAGTGAGAGTGCTCACTGTGATAGAGCTCATGGTAATAGTGCTCATGGTTACAGTGCAAAGGGTGACAATACCCATGGTGACAGTACTCATGTTGAAAATACCCATGGTGGCAGTTCTCATGGTGACAGTGCTCATAATAGCAGTGCCCAAGGTGGCAGTCCTCGTGGTGACAGTGCTAATGGTGACAGTGCTCTTGGTGGCAGTTCCCATGGGGACAGTACCGATGGTGACCCTGTGCATTGTTACAGTGCCCATGGTAACCGTGCTCACGGTGGTAGTGCACATCGTGACAGTGCCCATGGTGGCAGTTCACCTGGTGACAGTGCTAAATCGTGACAGTGCACATGCTGACAGTGCTCACGGTGATAGTGCCCATGGTGACAGTGCCCACGGTGATAATGGGTATTATTACAGTGTTCATCTTGACAGAGCCCAAGGTGGCAGTGGCCATGGTGACAGTGCCCACAATGACAGTGCCCATGGTAACAGTGCCGACAGTGACAGTGCCCATGGTGACACTTCTCACAGTGAATGTGCCCATGGGGACAGTTACCATGATGAGATTTCTCACGGTGATAGTGCCCGTTGTGACAGTGCTCACACTGACAATGCCCATGGTGCCACTGCCCATAGAGACATTCCGCACGGTCACTTTTCTCACGGTGAAAGTACCTATGGTGACACTGCACCTGGTGGCAGTGCAAAATGGTGACAGTGCCCATGGTGACATTGCTCATAGTGACTTTGCTTACAGTGATAGTCCTTACGGTGACAGTGTGCATGGTGACACTGCACACAGTTGCAGTGTTCATGGTGACAGTGTTCACGGTGATACTTTCCATGGTGATAGTGCCCATGGTGACACTGCACATGGTGGCAGTGAAAAATGGTGACAGTGCCCCTGTTGTCAGTTCTCATGGTGACCGTGCACATGGTGACAACCCGTGCAGACTGTACTCATGGTGACAGTACTCACGGTGACAGTTCTCATGTTTGCAGTATCCATGGTGACAGTGCTCACAGTGATAGTGCCCATGGTGAGAGTGCCCATGATGACAGGGCCCATGGTGCCATTGCCTATGGTGACAGTGCTCATGGTAACAGTGCCCAAGGTGACAGTGACCATGGTGAGAGTGCTCACACTGATGGTGCCCATGGTGACAGTGCTCATGGTGTCTGTCTACATTGTGCCAGTACCCATGGCAACAGTGCTCATGGTGACAGGGACCACAGTGAGAGAGCTCACGGTGAGAGTGCTCACGGTAATAGTGCTCATGGTGACAGTGCAAATGGTGACAATACCATGGTGACAGTACTCATGTTGAAAATACCCATGGTGGCAGTTCTCATAGCGACAGATCTCATGGTGACATTGCTCATAATAGCAGTGCCCAGGTGCCAGTGCTCGTGGTGACGGTGCTAATGGTGACAGTGCTCTTGGTGGCAGTTCCCATCGGGACAATACTGATGGTGACACTGTGCATTGTTACAGTGCCCATGGTAACCGTGTTCACGGTGATAGTGCACATCGTGACAGTGCCCATGGTGGTAGTTCACCTGGTGACAGTGCTAAATAGTGACAGTGCACATGCTGACAGTGCTCACGGTGATAGTGCCCATGGTGACAGTGCACACGGTCATAATGGGCATTGTTACAGAGTTCATGGTGACAGCACACGGTGGCAGTGGCCATGGAGACAGTGCCCACAATGACAGTGCCCATGGTGACAGTGCCGACAGTGACAGTGCCCATGGTGACACTTCTCATGGTGACAGTGCCCATGGGGACAGTTAGCATGGTGAGATTTCTAACGGTGATAGTGCCCGTTGTGCCAGTGCTCACAGTAACAATGCCCATGGGGCCAGTGCCCATAGAGTCATTCCGCACGGTCACATTTCTCACGGTGAAAGTGCCTATGGTGATATTAACCATGGTGACACTGCACATGGTGGCAGAGCAAAATGGTGACAGTGCCCATGGTGACATTGCTCATGGTGACTTTGCTTACGGTGATAGTCCTTACAGTGACAGTACGCATGGTGACACTGCACACAGTGACAGTGTTCATGGTGAAAGTGTTCACGGTGATAGTTCCCATGGTGAGATTGTCCTGGTAACAGTGCCCATAGTCACAATTCTCATGGTGTAGTGCTCACAGTGACAGTGCCCATGGTGTCATGCCCATGGTGACAGTGCTCATGGTGACAGTGCTCATGTTGGCAGAGCCATAAATAAGAGTGCTCATTGTGGCAGTGCTCATGGTGTCTGTGCTCATGGTGACAGTGCCCATGATTACAGTGTTTATGGTGATAGATGTCACGGTGTCAGTGCCCACGCGGAGAGTGCCAAGGCTGACAAAGCCCAGGGTGATACTTCCCATTGTGACAGTGCCCACGGTGACAGTGCCCATGGTGACAGCACCCAGTGTGACAAGGTGCATGGTGACAGTGCTCACGGTGACAGTGCCCATGGTGACAGTGCCGATGGTGAGAGTGCCAATAGTGACAGTGCTCATGGTGAAACTGCCCACAGAGACATCGCCCATGGTGATAGTGTTCATGGTGACAACCCCACGGTGACAGTGCCAATGTTGATAGTCCCAGTGGTGACAGGTCTTACATTGAATGTGACCATGGTGTCTGTGCTCATGGTGACAGTGCTCAAGGTTATAGTCTCCATGTTGACAGTGCCGATGGTGACAATTCTCACGGTGACAGGGCCTGTGGTGAAAATTCTCATAGTGACAGTGTTCACGGTGACAGTGCCCATGGTGCTATTACCCATGGTGACAGTTCTCATAGTGAAACTGCCCATGTTGACACTGCCCATGGTGGCAGTGCAAAATGGTGACAGTGCCCATGGTGATATTGCTCATGGTGACATTGCTTATGGTGATAGTGTGTATGGTGAAACTGCACACAGTGACTTTGCTCATGGTGACAGTGTTCATGGCGTTAGTTCCTATGGTGAATGTGACCATGGGGACAGTGCCCATAGTCACAATTCTCATGGTGTAGTGCTCACGGTGACAGTGCCCATGGCGACAATACACAGGGTGACAGTATTCATGGTGACATTGCTCATGGTGTGAGTGCCCATGTTCACAACTGTCACGGTGATAGTTCCCATGGTGACAATACCCAGGGTAACAGAGCTGATGGTAAAAGTGTTCACGGTGACAGTGCCCATGGTGACAGTACCTAAGGTTACAATTCCCAAGGTGAGACTGCTCATAGACAGTGCCCATGGTGACAATACCCAGCGTGTCCTGTCCATGGTGACAGTGATCATGGTGACACATCTCATGAGGACAGTGCCATAAGTGACAGTGCTCATTGTGGCAGTGCTCATGGTGACAGTGCCCATGGTGACAGTGCCTATGGTGATAGATATCATGGTGGCTGTGCCCAGGGAGACATTGCCCACGCTGACAAGACCCATGGTGATACTTCCCATTGTGACAGTGCCATCGGTGGCAGAGCCCATGGTGACAGTGCCCAAGATCACAGAGCCCATGGTGAGAGTGCTAACGGTGACTGTGCCCATGGTGACAGCACCCAGTGTGACAATGCCCATTGTGACAGTGCTCACGGTGACCATGCCAGTGGTGATAGTGCCAATAGTGAGAGTGCTCACGGTGACACTGCCTATGGACACACTGCCCATTGTGATAGTGCCCATCATGACAACCCCTCGGAGGCAGTGCCAATGGTGAGAGTCCCCGTGGTGACAGTTCTCATGGTGAAAGTGATCCTTTTGAAATTGCTCATGGTGACAGTGCTCATGGTGACAGTGCTCAAGGTGATAGTCTCCATGTTGACAGTGTGCATGGTGACTGTTCTCACGGTGACAGTGCCTATGGTGATTATGCTCTTAGTGACAGTGCTCATGGTGACAGTGCCCATGGTGACAGTGACCACGGTGACTGTTCTCACCGTGGTAGTGCCCATGGTGACAGTGTTCATGATGACAGTCCGCATTAAGGCTGTGCCCGTGGTGACATTGCTAATGGTGATAATTCTCACGGTGATAGTACGCACGTTGAAAATGACAAAGGTGACAACACCCAGGTGATAATAATCATGGTGAAAGTGCCCATGGTGGCAGTTCTCATACTGACAGTTCTTGTGACAGTGCTCATGGTGGCAGTGCTCGTGGTGACAGTGCTCTTGGTGACAGTGCTCATGGTGGCAGTGCCCATGGTGAGACTACCGATGGTGACCCTGCCCATGGTGACAGTGCACATGGTCATGGTGCCTCTGGTGGCAGTGCAATATAGTGAGAATGCCCATGATGATATTGCTCATGGTGATAGTGCCCATGGTGAGAGTGCCCATGGTTCCAGTGCTCATGGTGACAGTGCCCATTGTGACAGTGCCCTTGGTGACAGTGCACACCATGAGAGTGCCCATGGTGTCTGTGCCCATGGTGACAGTTCTTATCATGAGAGTGTTCACGGTAGCAGTGTTCATGGTAATAGTGCTCACGGAGGCATTGCCCACAATGAGAGTGCCCACGGTGAGAATACTGACTGTGACAGTGCCCATGATGACTTTTCTCTCTGTGACAGTGCCCTTGGGGACAGTTAGCACAGTGAGATTTCTCACAGTGATAGTGCACATTGTTTCAGTGCTCATAGTGACAAGACCCTAGGCGCCAGTGCCCATCATGGCATTGCTCACGGTGATATTTCTCACGGTGACAGTGCCCATGGTGATATTACCCATGGTGACAGTACTCAGTGATCAAGTGCTCATGGTGACATGGCATAAGGTGATAATGCTCACGGTGGCAGTGCAAAATGGTGACAGTGCCCATGGGGACATTGCTTAATGTGATAGTCCTTGTGGTGACATTGTGCATGGTGACATTGCCCACCATGACAGTGCTCTTGTTGACAGTGCTCATGGTGATAGTGCCAATGTTGGAAGTGCCCATCGTGAAAGTGTCCATGGTGACAGTTCTTATGATGAGAGTGGTCAGAGTGGCAGTGCTCATGGTGAAAGTGCCCATGGTGACAGAGCCCACGGTGACAGTGTCCATAGTTATAGTGTCCATGGTGACAGTACTAACAGTGAAATTGTCCATGGGGACACTGCCCATGGTGAAAGTGCCCATGGTCACAACACTCACGGTGATAGTGCTCACGGTGAGAGTGGCCATGGTGACAGTGACCACGGTGACAGTTCTAATGGTGATACTGCCCATGATGACAGTGCTCATGGTGACAGTCCACATTGTACCAGTGCCCAAGGTGACAGTGCTCATGGTGACAGTGCCCAAAGTCACAATACCCATGGTGACAGTGCCCAGGCTGACAGTTCTCAAGGTGATAGTGCCCATGGTGACAGTGCCCATGGTGATACAGAGAATGGGGACAGTGCTTATGGTGACAGTGGTCATGGTTGCAGTACCCATGGTGATAGTGCTGAAACTGACAGTGCCCTTGGGGATAGTGCCCATGGTGAGTGTGCTCGTGTTAATTGTGTCCATGGTGGCAGTTCCCATTGTGAAAGTGCTCATGATGACAGTGCCCATGTGGGTAGTTCCCATGGTGACAGTGCTCATGGTGATAGTGACCATGTTAAGAGTGCACATGGTGGCTGTGCCCTTGGTGACAGTGCCCATGATGACAGTATTCATGGTGACAGTGCTCACGGTGATAATGCCCATGGTGGCAGTGCACATGGTGGTAGTGCACATGGTGGCAGTGAAAAATGGGGACAGTTCCCATGCTGACAGTTCTCATTGTGACAATGCACACAGTCACAACCGATGCTGACACTGCTCATGGTAGCTGTACCCTTGGTGACAGTGCTCAGAGTGATAGTGCCCATGGTGGCAGTGTCCATGGTGACACTGCCCATGGTGACAATGCCCATGATGACAGTGCCCATGGAGTCAGTGCCCACGGAGCCATTGCCTATGGTAACAGTGCTCACAGTGACAGTACCCATGGTAACAGTGACCATGGTGAGAGTGCTCATGGTGATAGTGTCTATGGTGACAGATCACACTGTGACAGTCCGCATTGTGCCAGTACCAATAGTGACAGTACCCATGGTGACATTGACCACGGTGAGAGTGATCACGGTGCTAGTGCTCACAGTAATAGTGCTCATGGTGACAGTGCCGACAGTGAAGGTGCTCACGGTGACAGTGCCTCTGGTGATAGTGCCCATGGTGAGAGTCCGCCCATTGATAGTGTCCATGGTGGCAGTTCCCATTGTGAAAATGCTCATGATGACATTGCCCATGTTGGTAGTCCCCATGGTGACAGTGCTCACGGTGATAGTGACCTTGGTAACTGTGCACATGGTGGCCGTGCCCTTGGTGACAGTGCCAATGATGACAGTACTCATGGTGACAGTTCTCACGGTGATAGTGCCCATGGTGATATTGCACATGGTGGCAGTGAAAAATGGTGACAGTGCCCATGTTGACAGTTCTCATGGTGACAGTGCACACGGTGACAACCCATGCAGACAGTACTCACGGTGACAGTTCTCATGGTTGCAGTACCCATGGTGACAGTGCTCACAGTGATACTGCCCATGGTGGCAGTGCCCATGGTGACAGTGCCCATGGTGACACTGCCCATGATGACAGTGCCCATGGTGAAAGTTCCCACGGCGCCATTGCCTATGGTGACAGTGCTCATGGTAACAGTGCCCATGGTGACAGTGACCATGGTGAGAGTGCTCACACTGATAGTGCCCATGGTGACAGGGCTCATGGTGCCATTCCGCATTGTGCCAGTACCCATGGCGACAGTGCTCATGGTGACACTGACCACAGTGAGAGTGCTCACTGTGATAGAGCTCACGGTAATAGTGCTCATGGTGACAGTGCAAAGGGTGACAATACCCATGGTGACAGTACTCATGTTGAAAATACCCATGGTGGCAGTTCTCATGGTGACAGTGCTCATAATAGCAGTGCCCAAGGTGGCAGTCCTCGTGGTGACAGTGCTAATGGTGACAGTGCTCTTGGTGGCAGTTCCCATGGGGACATTACCGATGGTGACCCTGTGCATTGTTACAGTGCCCATGGTAACCGTGCTCACGGTGGTAGTGCACATCGTGACAGTGCCCATGGTGGCAGTTCACCTGGTGACAGTGCTAAATCGTGACAGTGCACATGCTGACAGTGCTCACGGTGATAGTGCCCATGGTGACAGTGCCCACGGTGATAATGGGTATTATTACAGTGTTCATCTTGACAGAGCCCAAGTTGGCAGTGGCCATGGTGACAGTGCCCACAATGACAGTGCCCATGGTAACAGTGCCGACAGTGACAGTGCCCATGGTGACACTTCTCACAGTGAATGTGCCCATGGGGACAGTTACCATGATGAGATTTCTCACGGTGATAGTGCCCGTTGTGACAGTGCTCACACTGACAATGCCCATGGTGCCACTGCCCATAGAGACATTCCGCACGGTCACTTTTCTCACGGTGAAAGTACCTATGGTGACACTGCACCTGGTGGCAGTGCAAAATGGTGACAGTGCCCATGGTGACATTGCTCATAGTGACTTTGCTTACAGTGATAGTCCTTACGGTGACAGTGTGCACAGTGACACTGCACACAGTTGCAGTGTTCATGGTGACAGTGTTCACGGTGATACTTTCCATGGTGATAGTGCCCATGGTGACACTGCACATGGTGGCAGTGAAAAATGGTGACAGTGCCCCTGTTGTCAGTTCTCATGGTGACCGTGCACATGGTGACAACCCGTGCAGACTGTACTCATGGTGACAGTACTCACGGTGACAGTTCTCATGTTTGCAGTATCCATGGTGACAGTGCTCACAGTGATAGTGCCCATGGTGAGAGTGCCCATGATGACAGGGCCCATGGTGCCATTGCCTATGGTGACAGTGCTCATGGTAACAGTGCCCAAGGTGACAGTGACCATGGTGAGAGTGCTCACACTGATGGTGCCCATGGTGACAGTGCTCATGGTGTCTGTCTACATTGTGCCAGTACCCATGGCAACAGTGCTCATGGTGACAGGGACCACAGTGAGAGAGCTCACGGTGAGAGTGCTCACGGTAATAGTGCTCATGGTGACAGTGCAAATGGTGACAATACCATGGTGACAGTACTCATGTTGAAAATACCCATGGTGGCAGTTCTCATAGCGACAGATCTCATGGTGACATTGCTCATAATAGCAGTGCCCAGGTGCCAGTGCTCGTGGTGACGGTGCTAATGGTGACAGTGCTCTTGGTGGCAGTTCCCATCGGGACAATACTGATGGTGACACTGTGCATTGTTACAGTGCCCATGGTAACCGTGTTCACGGTGATAGTGCACATCGTGACAGTGCCCATGGTGGTAGTTCACCTGGTGACAGTGCTAAATAGTGACAGTGCACATGCTGACAGTGCTCACGGTGATAGTGCCCATGGTGACAGTGCACACGGTCATAATGGGCATTGTTACAGAGTTCATGGTGACAGCACACGGTGGCAGTGGCCATGGAGACAGTGCCCACAATGACAGTGCCCATGGTGACAGTGCCGACAGTGACAGTGCCCATGGTGACACTTCTCATGGTGACAGTGCCCATGGGGACAGTTAGCATGGTGAGATTTCTAATGGTGATAGTGCCCGTTGTGCCAGTGCTCACAGTAACAATGCCCATGGGGCCAGTGCCCATAGAGTCATTCCGCACGGTCACATTTCTCACGGTGAAAGTGCCTATGGTGATATTAACCATGGTGACACTGCACATGGTGGCAGAGCAAAATGGTGACAGTGCCCATGGTGACATTGCTCATGGTGACTTTGCTTACGGTGATAGTCCTTACAGTGACAGTACGCATGGTGACACTGCACACAGTGACAGTGTTCATGGTGAAAGTGTTCACGGTGATAGTTCCCATGGTGAGATTGTCCTGGTAACAGTGCCCATAGTCACAATTCTCATGGTGTAGTGCTCACAGTGACAGTGCCCATGGTGTCATGCCCATGGTGACAGTGCTCATGGTGACAGTGCTCATGTTGGCAGAGCCATAAATAAGAGTGCTCATTGTGGCAGTGCTCATGGTGTCCGTGCTCATGGTGACAGTGCCCATGATTACAGTGTTTATGGTGATAGATGTCACGGTGTCAGTGCCCACGCGGAGAGTGCCAAGGCTGACAAAGCCCAGGGTGATACTTCCCATTGTGACAGTGCCCACGGTGACAGTGCCCATGGTGACAGCACCCAGTGTGACAAGGCGCATGGTGACAGTGCTCACGGTGACAGTGCCCATGGTGACAGTGCCGATGGTGAGAGTGCCAATAGTGACAGTGCTCATGGTGAAACTGCCCACAGAGACATCGCCCATGGTGATAGTGTTCATGGTGACAACCCCACGGTGACAGTGCCAATGTTGATAGTCCCAGTGGTGACAGGTCTTACACTGAATGTGACCATGGTGTCTGTGCTCATGGTGACAGTGCTCAAGGTTATAGTCTCCATGTTGACAGTGCCGATGGTGACAATTCTCACGGTGACAGGGCCTATGGTGAAAATTCTCATAGTGACAGTGTTCACGGTGACAGTGCCCATGGTGCTATTACCCATGGTGACAGTTCTCATAGTGAAACTGCCCATGTTGACACTGCCCATGGTGGCAGTGCAAAATGGTGACAGTGCCCATGGTGATATTGCTCATGGTGACATTGCTTATGGTGATAGTGTGTATGGTGAAACTGCACACAGTGACATTGCTCATGGTGACAGTGTTCATGGCGTTAGTTCCTATGGTGAATGTGACCATGGGGACAGTGCCCATAGTCACAATTCTCATGGTGTAGTGCTCACGGTGACAGTGCCCATGGTGACAATACACAGGGTGACAGTATTCATGGTGACATTGCTCATGGTGAGAGTGCCCATGTTCACAACTGTCACGGTGATAGTTCCCATGGTGACAATACCCAGGGTAACAGAGCTGATGGTAAAAGTGTTCACGGTGACAGTGCCCATGGTGACAGTACCTAAGGTGACAATTCCCATGGTGAGACTGCTCATAGACAGTGCCCATGGTGACAATACCCAGCGTGTCCTGTCCATGGTGACAGTGATCATGGTGACACATCTCATGAGGACAGTGCCATAAGTGACAGTGCTCATGGTGACAGTGCCCATGGTGACAGTGCCTATGGTGATAGATATCATGGTGGCTGTGCCCAGGGAGACATTGCCCACGCTGACAAGACCCATGGTGATACTTCCCATTGTGACAGTGCCATCGGTGGCAGAGCCCATGGTGACAGTGCCCAAGATCACAGAGCCCATGGTGAGAGTGCTAACGGTGACTGTGCCCATGGTGACAGCACCCAGTGTGAAAATGCCCATTGTGACAGTGCTCACGGTGACCATGCCAATGGTGATAGTGCCAATAGTGAGAGTGCTCACGGTGACACTGCCCATGGACACACTGCCCATTGTGATAGTGCCCATCATGACAACCCCTCGGAGGCAGTGCCAATGGTGAGAGTCCCCGTGGTGACAGTTCTCATGGTGAAAGTGATCCTTTTGAAATTGCTCATGGTGACAGTGCTCATGGTGACAGTGCGCAAGGTGATAGTCTCCATGTTGACAGTGTGCATGGTGACTGTTCTCACGGTGACAGTGCCTATGGTGATTATGCTCTTAGTGACAGTGCTCATGGTGACAGTGCCCATGGTGACAGTGACCACGGTGACTGTTCTCACCGTGGTAGTGCCCATGGTGACAGTGTTCATGATGACAGTCCGCATTAAGGCTGTGCCCGTGGTGACATTGATAATGGTGATAATTCTCACGGTGATAGTACGCACGTTGAAAATGACAAAGGTGACAACACCCAGGTGATAATAATCATGGTGAAAGTGCCCATGGTGGCAGTTCTCATACTGACAGTTCTTGTGACAGTGCTCATGGTGGCAGTGCTCGTGGTGACAGTGCTCTTGGTGACAGTGCTCATGGTGGCAGTGCCCATGGTGAGACTACCGATGGTGACCCTGCCCATGGTGACAGTGCACATGGTCATGGTGCCTCTGGTGGCAGTGCAATATAGTGAGAATGCCCATGATGATATTGCTCATGGTGATAGTGCCCATGGTGAGAGTGCCCATGGTTCCAGTGCTCATGGTGACAGTGCCCATTGTGACAGTGTCCTTGGTGACAGTGCACACCATGAGAGTGCCCATGGTGTCTGTGCCCATGGTGACAGTTCTTATCATGAGAGTGTTCACGGTAGCAGTGTTCATGGTAATAGTGCTCACGGAGGCATTGCCCACAATGAGAGTGCCCACGGTGAGAATACTGACTGTGACAGTGCCCATGATGACTTTTCTCTCTGTGACAGTGCCCTTGGGGACAGTTAGCACGGTGAGATTTCTCACAGTGATAGTGCACATTGTTTCAGTGCTCATAGTGACAAGACCCTAGGCGCCAGTGCCCATCATGGCATTGCTCACGGTGATATTTCTCACGGTGACAGTGCCCATGGTGATATTACCCATGGTGACAGTACTCAGTGATCAAGTGCTCATGGTGACATGGCATAAGGTGATAATGCTCACGGTGGCAGTGCAAAATGGTGACAGTGCCCATGGGGACATTGCTCATAGTGACTTTGCTTACAGTGATAGTCCTTACGGTGACAGTGTGCATGGTGACACTGCACAGAGTTGCAGTGTTCATGGTGACGGTGTTCACGGTGATACTTTCCATGGTGATAGTGCCCATGGTGACACTGCACATGGTGGCAGTGAAAAATGGTGACAGTGCCCCTGTTGTCAGTTCTCATGGTGACCGTGCACATGGTGACAACCCGTGCAGACTGTACTCATGGTGACAGTACTCACGGTGACAGTTCTCATGTTTGCAGTATCCATGGTGACAGTGCTCACAGTGATAGTGCCCATGGTGAGAGTGCCCATGATGACAGGGCCCATGGTGCCATTGCCTATGGTGACAGTGCTCATGGTAACAGTGCCCAAGGTGACAGTGACCATGGTGAGAGTGCTCACACTGATAGTGCCCATGGTGACAGTGCTCATGGTGTCTGTCTACATTGTGCCAGTACCCATGGCAACAGTGCTCATGGTGACAGGGACCACAGTGAGAGAGCTCACGGTGAGAGTGCTCACGGTAATAGTGCTCAT